>NC_069124.1:74648782-74959907 GCF_026914265.1 Mya arenaria
GACAAACCGTATACAAAACACCACAGACAAACAAACATACACAACACCATAGACATACCATATACAAAACAACACAGACATGTCACATGCAAAATAACACAATGATAACATATACAAAACAACACCGACATGTCACATACAAAAAGATATATGAAAGGCATGATTGCGTCATTGAAAAGAGCATAATCATCATGATGATTGACAAAACTAACGCTGACATCCCAGCAACTGTACTATGCAAATACAACGAGAAAAATTAAATAGTCCAATTCTACAATTTCTACAATTTGTTTATTTATAACGAAAAGTACATCAACGAAAGTTCATCTTTCGGTGCTTTTCCCTTTTCGTACAACCAACAGTTGATTGTATTTGCTATATTCAATTTTCACAAAGCGGCGACACCTATTTACTGATTTAATTAAGCCTAGGTGCCAAACTATCACGTGACTGCACAGAAGGAGGAGCTAGCTAGTAAGATAAACAAGTGCGCACACCAAATTAGTTAGAGTTCATTTTGACGTTCTACTTGAAAATGGTTCGAGCTGACTAGGCTTGTGGCCTCCATGCGCTGGCTCCATTTTTTGTAGATACTAGCCAAAACGAACTATAACATATTTGCTTATTGGTATTATACTCCCTCAAACTTATTATATATTTCATTTTTGGAGATCAATAGAATAAGAGGTAGCCCGCTATAGTTTCTGTAGATCGTCAACATTTGACTAGCTTATTTGGTGTTTATTGGTGCATTCCTCAGAAATGATTACCGTAAAATTAATGAACAGAATGTCCTCGATTGTCATGGGCCCACATTAAATGCAAACACCAAGTCAAAGTTACCTTTTAAATCTGACACTAGATTTACAAGTAATCATTGCTAGAAAAATAGACTGACTGAAATATACTCTTTGAAATTATTTTAAGGTACATTCGTCAGAATCGATATACGTTAAATTATTGAACAGAAAATTTGAATAACCCTCGATTTCCATTGGCCCACATAAAATGCAAACACTAGGTTTGAAGGGTGTTTATTTGAGTCATTATACATTCGGTCGGGCGGTCTGTGTTCGTGAACTGAACTATTTCCACAGTTTAAGATATATCACTCCGGTACTAGGTACACATTTCCATCCTAATGAATAGAAGTGTCTGGCGGCGTATTATTCGCTTCTTTTTCCAAATCATTATAACAATAATCGACAGTTGCCAAACCTTAAGGGCTGCTGAATCTAAGTTGATTTACTTGTTGCCCACATATATTTAGCACATATATCCTTATCCGGTTTGCTATTTGAGTGATTGTATACATGTGTGAAGTGTATACATGTGTTTATCATAATTAACATGTTTAATTATGCATTAATGCTTTATATGACTTGTTGTTTATCGTATTTGATGATTTTTTGAATAATAGTATGTATACATGTGTGAATCGTGTAAAGATGTCATTATGTTTTGTTTAAGAAGGCCATATTGAAAATATAATGTTTTATAGTTGACACCGTAATTATGTCATAATGTGTTACTTTCTTAAAATAAAGATGTTATTATTATTATTATTATTATTATTATTATTATTATTATTATTATTATTATTATTGATGAAGGGCACAGTTTCCCCTGCTATAATAGCAATTTCACATTTTGTCAAGTATAAAGGCCGTGTATTTTGGCGTCCTGGAATATATTATTGTGTTGCCGCTTGCAGAAACTAAACAGTTATTGCATTGTTATAATTACAGTGGTTGTGTCTTCGGTGACACAAAGAATATTTAAAGGTCAGACTTTGATTCGATCGCATTTACTACTCCCACAATTGAAGAGGTATAACTCCCATACTTGGTAATTTTCCCACCATGATGGGTAGTGCCTGCCGCTGACCGTGCGCACATTTCTTCTCAACTTAACGCGTAACTGCTCCATGCGCATTTTGTAAATCGTTCAGTAGAAGTAGCAAAAAAAAACAACATTTTATTTTTCTAATTCAAGATTTTCTCATTACTATATTCAGAAAACAATTTCAACGTGGTGATAAAATAAGTATATGACTAAAAACTTTTCCCAATGGCTTTTTATAACTAGCAAATATTTAAATATTTTACTTAGCAGTTTCGACCAAAATTGAAACAACTGAAATCCCCATGTATTCAAAACTTTTCTATATGGCATTTCATTTAAAAAATGTTTAATTTACATTCTCACTATTAAAATGATACTTTACTCCACTGACATATCAGTTATGGAATGTTTTACCATAGTAATTGAATATAACCTTATATTTCAAATAATTTACTGTTGGATGGTGTAGAATATGTGGGTGGTATGATGACCATAGATGACCATAGTACTGAGTAGGTATCATGGATGCTCATACTGTAATGGTAAATAAAGGTTTATCAATCTAGTAGTAGTATGTATCATTTTCTAATAGTTAAGTACATGTAAACAAAAACAATGCGCATGCAGTTATGGGCACGATCATATCATTGTCGTTTTATTATTCTAAATGTTTTAAGTTTCTTTGATTAAATTATCATGATATTAATTATACATTACAACGATAGAAAGGTCATTATTGGTGGATAATAGTGATATACCGCCATTTTGTCTCATAGTTTTGTGCTCTTAAATATTGGAGTTTTACACTTCTGGCTTCTTTGGAGTTCGCGGAGATGCCACTCTAAGTTTTGATACAAATAACCATTACAAGTGGTAGAAGAGTCAGGTGTTGTTTTTTTTCTTGACAAATGGCTCGTTGTCATTGACACCTGTCAACTTCTTTTTGTGCAATATGCCCTTGAAAATCAGTTGTTTACTTTTGGTAAATTGAATGATTTAGATCAACCTTTTGGCAAAGAAGAATTACTTTCCTTGATATAATCTTTAAATAGTTGTTATGATGCGCACTTCATTGTTTCCTTGAGTCAATCAAAAACATCATGCGTGAAGGCGGCGTTTGGAGGATTCATCACTTCTGTAGTAGCTCTAATTAAAGATAGTCGTTAACATTGTCAACGAATTTTTTTAAAGTCTTCGGAGTTGAGTTTTAAAAAGAAGTAACTCGGAAAACCGAGCTGTTTTATGGAGAAAGGCACACTTTGAAATATATAATATATATATATAAATATATAAGAGTAGTTCATTACATTATGGGTTTTTTTATTCAGGAGGCGCCATTCTTGATGTTAACTAAGGGTACAAGGTCTGACGGCAAGCCATTCGTCGGCAATGAGAGGTACGAAGGTACGACTGGCTGCTTGAAACTCTCACTGATATTCAGATTTGTTTTCAATTGAACACACTAGTGTCTACTTTTAGTTTATGCCAATTTATTTTAGCTCGATAGCGTAGAAAGCTCCTGTCCACTTCCTTGGTAAAACTCACCAGAAGTAAGTGTGAGAGGCCACAAGAATGTTCCCCGACCGGAGATCGAATCCAGGACTTCTTGTTCGGAAGGTGGACACTCTATCTCCGAGCCATCCCAGCCTTTGTCGTACAACTCTTAAAGACAACATTAAACATAAGGACGTAAATTACATTGATTTTTTTTCAACTTTTACCAATTGAAATAACGTACTACACTAATACACGCCCTTATACCGATAAGAAGTGTTCATAACAATATGGTCTATTTATACTCGTTTGATTATATAGGTTACTGTGGCGAGCTAACAAAGCGTGTATTTGAATACCTGGGAAAGTCCTACCGCTTGAAAATAGTAGAAGACGGCTTGTACGGCCAGAAAGTCAGGGGAAGTAATAACGAAACCACCTGGAACGGCATGATTGGAGAAATACTTCATGGGGTACTGCAAATCATTTCATGTTTTGTCCCAGTTCGTTCTATGAATTGCTAGATTAAACACGCGTTAAGACCTACGCTTTCAATAGCAAATGACATTGTGTGATCTATTGACAACGAGGGTATAGAGGATATTTGTTTATTCAGTGTAAGATCGTATTTTATTTCACGAGTGTAATAGAAAAACATATTTTCACGAGTGGCGAAGCCACGAGTGAAAATGTAGTTTTTTTATGATCACGAGTGAAATTAAATACGATCTTACACTGAAATAAACAAATTTTCTGTTTCTTTTATGCTTATTTTCGGAGTTTTTTTGTTTCTTATTTATTTCTGAATTACCCCCTTTTTGAAAAGGGTGGGCTTTACGCCGCTACCCGTGGGGCGCCCCTCATGCATAGTTATAGCTGTCAACTTTTCTACTTTCGGTCTGCTGAGAAATAGTTCTCTGCTATTCATTCTTATAGCTTAATATTCGCTGTTTTTTATTGTACAGCTTTATGAACAGTAAACAATGAAGTATTATTAGTGCACATATGTTCCAAAACATAATGAAAACACTTTTTATTTTAAGATGGGCATGAATACAAAACCAAATTACTACGCCGCTATTTAAAGAATGAAAATTTGGAAGGTCAAATGTGTTAGCAAAACAAATGTGGATACTCATTGGATTTTAACCATTCTTCTTAGTTTAAGACTGCATGTACGCGTGTTATTATAGTAAGTTAATATTCAGTCATCTTACTGTCAGAGACCAGTCTGTTTCGATTTGAAATGTTTGTTTTCCAGATAAAGAGTAAATGCCACGCTAGTTTGTTGACACATTTTGAGGTGTGGGTGGGGTAAAAAATATCGGATCTATCTGTAAATTGTGTGAATTCTCCAGGAAGCTCATTTTACGTACTACAACGGTTAACAGTTCAAAATACATTTGAACGAGGATATAAAATTTTATTTATGTTCGAACAGTTGTTTTTGTCTGTAATTTGTTTGGTATGAAAGCAAATGTTCGAACATTCAGCTTCAAAGATCAGTAAAATGTTTGATAAACGGGATAACCGGTAATAAACGGTAAGTTGTTAATTTCCAATTATATGTTTATTTAAATTTATAAAATATTTCTTTCTTTTTTTAACAATTTTTGACATAATTTACTGAAGTCCACAATGTTCTGTTTCGATCAAGGCAAGTACATGTAACAACAAAGGAATTTAAAAGTAGTTCTGAAAGTTGATATTTTCACTCCTTATACCGTTGTTATTTCACTGTTAAAACCCCATATTTCATCGTAAAGCATGAAAGAAAAAATTCTATGTTTAAAAGTAGACATCTTTATGCACCAAGCAATTGTAACCACGGCCCCCTCAGGTCCGGGGATTAGGGGGGACTTTGACTTTCGGTTCAGCCAAGCCCGGGTAAAATTCCTGCCCAGCAGGGTCGAACTAATAGTAAAATCCCCGTCAAATGCCCTCGCAACCCCAGGGACCCTAGACTAGGCCCATTCTCCGCTACTTTTGGCGCGAAGATAAAACCACCGCATTCACCCGGCACTGCGGGGCAACCTGGTAGGTTAAAACACGGCCCATTTGCCCGGCTATCCTCGGTACACCATCGGATCTGGGGACATGGTTACAATTGACTGGTGCATTAATAAGGAGCTTAATATGACTCTCTGTAGGCGAGTGGGTATGGTATCCGTTGTTGTTTCTTGGCTGTACCGGCGTGGGTTCGCTTCCCACTACAACCAGGTTTTTAACACTTCAATTTTATATTTTCCGCAATTTAAAACATATAATATAGGTTGTTTTCAGATGAATTACCGAAAAAAATATTTTGGTGCCAAAATATGAGAGAGTCCTTTTAACGTTTATTCAGTCAACCTCGTCGGCTCAAACTCCCAAGGACCGGCGAAAACAAATCGAGCCTCGAAAAATTCGAGCCAAGCGGGAATGATAACCATCAATACAAAAAAGAAACGAGGTATTCGAGCCAAGCGAGTTCGAACCAACGAGGTTCGACTGTATAATGAATTCGAAAGTATGCAATTTTGAGTGGCCGGTAAAAGTAGGTGTCTGTTAAAATCAGGTGTTAAGACAACCAGTATGGAATGTATTCCTTCTAAATGTGTTTTATTTTTGTGATGATGATTTAGATGGTAAAAGTATATTTTAAGCTTATATATTTTTCTGGTCCATTTCGTCTAGAAAGCCGAACTGGCCGTCGCCCCGCTGACGATAACCAGCGACCGTGAGGAGACGGTAGACTTCTCCAAGCCTTTCATGGACGTCGGAATCTCAATCATGATCAAGAAACCAGAGATAGTCAAACCTGGAGTCTTCTCCTTTATGCAACCATTCACACTTGGGCTTTGGCTCTGCCTTGTGTTCGGCTATATTTCAGTTGGTCTTGGGATTTTCTTAGTCAGTCGCTACAGCCATGGTGAATGGAAGCGGAACCGTTATAATGGCAAACTTGAGTATAACAAATTCAATCTCGCCAATTCTCTGTGGTTTGCGATGGGTTCCATGATGCTCCAGGGCAGTGACGACGCATGTCCAAGGTAATGGGTAAAATACGTTCTCGATTAACAAGCATTTATTAATCACAAATCTTTTTAGTTTTTTTCTTTTTTTATTACATTTAATTTTAACAAGACGCGATTTCAAGTTTCAAATTAAATAATAAGCTTCAATTATCAAATATATAGGTCAGCTCCTGGGCGGATCATCGGCGGAGCGTGGTGGTTCGCGGTATTGATCACAATCTCATCATACACGGCGAACCTGGCCGCCTTTCTCACCATAGAAAAGCTCCTTACGCCCATAGAATCTGCTGATGACCTGGTAAAACAGACAGACATAGCATACGGCACTCTAGCCTCCGGCTCCACGCAGGAATACTTTATGGTTGGTTGTTTTGTGGTCGCTTTTACTACATTTATTTAAGAACGTTTGTGTAGATTGTACGTTTCATGTTAAATAATATGTTCGTATTTGTAGCAGTCTACTATACACTTTATATTATATTATAGTGAACACCATCAGTTATTTTTTTACTCGTTGCTACGCCATTCGCGAAGTAAAGCTTTTATTGTTCACTCTGTGAAGAAATATACGATCTTAACTGAAATAACCAATTATCTTCGATATTATTATTTTCATAAAACTAGTGTAATATAACTTTTGACGTACCGGTATCAACGATTTGACGTGTTATGTTATCAAGCGTTTTATATCATCAAATCCTATATATACTCAAGAAATATTTATAGAAAGGTTTTATATGGTAAGTTTTGATTCTCACTGGTTTTGTCTTGCAGACTTCCAACGTACAGACTTACAAAACGATGTGGTATTACATGGAATCTGCAAACCCTTCAGTCTTTGTCAAAAGTATGGAAGAAGGTATGTTCTCGAATATATATTACAAATAAATAGCACAGTTTTCCTTAAACAAATATATATATAAAGGTACATCCAATTCTTCATCTTCACACTTTCAGATATTAATAAGCACAGGAATTAGGTGTTTTTTGCGATACAAAATTCTGTTGTTTGTATGTTTATAATATCAATTACATTAAAACGTATGTATAACTTTCGTAACTGGTATTTTCCACAGGTATAAAACGGGTCCGGGACTCGAAGGGGAAATATGCGTTTCTACTCGAGTCGGTATATAACGAATATGCCAACAACCAGAAGCCTTGTAACACAATGAAGGTCGGACATAACCTCAACTCAAACCACTACGGCATAGCCACTCGAAAATATCTTTCCCTCAGGTTGGCACTGTTCTATAGTTAATTAAAATATGTTTTTATATTGGCCACTCTAAGGCAATTTGATCGACAAGTGTAACTTTGGGACCATGTTGCACTTACTCATTGCACGACTTCATGTGAAGCCATCTCTATGTCATTCTGATACTTAAGATCTACTGCTTGTCTTGAACTTTAGAGACCTCGGGTTGCAAGTATTGCCGTTTGTACAGTCACACATGATAGACTTCACGTACATGCCTGGTTGATATGTTCACATTGTCTTGATCAAATAAAGTTTCCTGCTTGTGTAGGGACGACATCACATTGTGTGTGTTGAAGCTGACGGAGGACGGGGTCCTTGAGAAGATTAAGAAGAACTGGTGGGTGGACAAGGGTGAATGTGGGTTCGCCGCCGGAAATAGGGTAAGACCGGTGGCTAGACTAGGGGCGAATGTGGGTTCGCCATCGGAAATAGGGTAAGACCGGTGGCTAGACTAGGGGCGAATGTGGGTTCGCCGCCGGAAATAGGATAAGACCGGTGGCTAGACTAGGGGCGAATGTGGGTTCGCCACCGGAAATAGGGTAAGACTGGTGGCTAGACAGGGTACGGTGAAAACTTTCAAAATCAACATTTTCAACAGCAACTTATATTAATATCTCAATCGGAAGAAATCACACTGTAAAAATTACCGTACGTGGACAAGGGCAGGATAACAGACGGAATATTCATGTAAAATCAGCAATGTTTGGCAACTGTAGGACTAATTTATACAATATCAAAATTAAGTTTTGGTTTAATTTATTAGTCCATATACATGTATATTATACAGACAAGAGATAATGTTCGTTCTTCATATTGTTGACAAGATATAATGTTTGTTGTTCATATTGTTGACAAGATATAATGTTTGATGTTCATATTGTTGACAAGATATAATGTTTGATGTTCATATTGTTGACAAGATATAATGTTTGTTGTGCATATTGTTGACGAGATATAATGTTTGATGTTCATATTGTTGACAAGATATAATGTTTGTTGTGCATATTGTTGACGAGATATAATGTTTGATGTTCATATTGTTGACGAGATATAATGTTTGTTGTTCATATTGTTGACAAGATATAATGTTTGTTGTGCATATTGTTGACGAGATATAATGTTTGTTGTTCATAATGTTGACGAGATATAATGTTTGATGTTCATATTATTGACGAGATATAATGTTTGTTGTTCATATTGTTGACAAGAGATAATGTTTGTTGTTCATATTGTTGACAAGATATAATGTTTGATGTTCATATTGTTGACAAAAGATGATGTTCGTTTTTCATAATGTTGACAATATAACAATGTATGTTTTAATTTTTTTTTTATATTTACAGGAGTCCAAAAAGAAGAGCCTGTCCCTCAGTAACGTGGCAGGCATCTATTTCATCCTGATTGGAGGTCTAGTGTTCGCCATAATCATCGGCGTCTGCGAGTTCCTCTACATTAAATCTAAGCCGGGAGGTGTTCCATCAGCAGTCCGAAATCTGGTAAGTATATAAACATAGTAGTTGAAACAACTAGCGTATACCCTTGTATGCATGTCAAACAGAAATAGATTTGCAATGATGATAGCACTCTAATTTAATTGTTGTTAAAGCTGTGCTAAATATGGGAGTTTTGTCATACGGCTTAATTAAGCCCTTGCCACTGGAATCATTTATAGCATACGCGTATTTTTTATTTTATTTTGCAGATGGTTTACATGATGCCTGGTGTAGACTCACCGGACCAAACAGACGACACCACAGACAGCCAGATAAATCACAAGCTACAGACGAATGGACCTGCCTCACCCGCCAACGGAAATGCCCAAACCGTGAACTATGTAAGAGACACCCTGCGGGAACATGTTGAATTCTTTAAATGTTCTTTCCTTTTGTCAATTATGTACTTTTACGCTTGTTTAGACTTCTGTATAATAAATATAAACTACGCAACAAATTAATACCGAATGATTTTTTTCTTTTACTTATTCGAACAAAAATGCTATCGTATTGTATTGGTTTTGTTTATTTTTAGTTCAGCTATGAGCCAACGTTCAGCCCACCAACTATCTCAGTAGACCTGGACGCAAATACGTCTGTCTGAAAATGTCCTCTCATTTCCATGGTGCTAACCGAAATCTCTCACGTGGCATGAGGTGTCTGCGTGCTTGCCTCCCAATGGCAAGCAAACTGTTTCTGCACGGTAGCCTGTACTGTATCGCAGAATAATTGGCAGCCAAGAGCGTGTGTATATGGTGATTCTGAGCTTGCTGTAGTGAAACAGATAAAATGAGGAACATTATGTTTTGCAATATTGTAACAAGAGAATGGTGTGACATTCTTTTACACATACTTGTTAGCATTCCCTTCCCGAAACGTTCCGTATATGTGTTATCCAACTACAAATACTTGTTGTGAAATGATAATGTATAATATTGAATAAATATTTTGTTAACTCTTCTTGTTTGATTCTTGACAAAAGTTTCTTGATATTATTTAGAATCCAAGAGCTTCAGATACATGTTACATATACTGACTGATAGTGTATGCCTTAAAAAAGACATATAATTGGTTAAGTCGTCAGTTTAGACAGCCATTCGAAAATGTATAGAAAAGAATAATAGGTTTGTACTGTGAATGATGAAAGATAATTGACGAACCCGACAAATTCCGTAAGATACACATTCCCATCAGCAGCACTACTGCATATATGACGTATCTTCTTGACATAAATAATCAGAATATAATCCATTTATAGTTTTTACATGTATTTTGACCCCTGGCTATGGCAAAGGCCATGAATCAATCGACTGACTTTTAAAACTAATTGGCTTTCTAATGATTCTGTTGACAGTTAGTGATGAAATGCAACAGGCGTATGACTTCAATGTTTATTTTACCGTTTGCAGATGATAAAGCCCTGTTTATTACTGGTCCTCCTACTGGCTTCGCCTCAGTCGTCAGTATTTACCTTTGGTTGACAATTAGCACTGTCATCCTCAAGGCAGTCAAAATTTATATGTATTATGTACAGTATTGGACGGATACGAGTCGTACGCAGCCTAATACTTAGATACAGTTTTACAAACATTTGAAGAGACACGTTTAAAAAAACATACGCAATACTGAAAATAATGAATGAAGTATTTAGATGTGAAAAATCTAGATAACGATTATTTTCGCATTATATTAAACAAAGGCACGTTTAGATCGTAAAGGTAACAATGTACTACTGCTGCTTGCAAGTAAATACCACTTTATGTTATGTTGTCCGTTAAACTCAGATTTACGTCTATAAATTCATATTTCCAGATCATTGAATACGTTGATGTTGACAGTGTCATCAGCACGTCATAAAACTATAAGGTGCTTGCATAAATTTATGTATTTATTACTATTTAAGGTATGTTAAGTCGTACCGTCACCATTGATGCAGTTGATTCGTAGACCTTTATGAAATAAGTTGTTTTGTATAGTACGCACTTGTCGGAATTATTTTGTATTTGTCACCTTTACAGTTTTATACGTCTCATTTAAAGACGCACTCTTACTCCCAGATAAGATTTACCATAATTAATAATATTGTATTAATATTCCAAAATGGATGTAAAGATGTCGAAAGCAATGACTCTTATGCAAGATACCGAGTTTAATTTTGAAGAAACGAGCATAAAACACGGTATTTCTACCTTATGAGACTATAGTAGACCACAGTAAATCTTTTAGAATTCGCCAATCATTTAATATTTTTGCGCTTTCAGCTATTAAATACACGGTTACGATCTTATTATCAGTAATTATTATGTTCCATAATTGCAGTATTTAGTAAGGAGATAAAGGTTTATCAGTCAAAATTTATGTTTGTAATGCATGTGTATGCATTGATTTTGAATAAGAGTGTCAATTGAATATGTGTTGTTCATGGCAAAAACATTATATATTGCCGATATGGTCAATAAAACGTATATACAAACAAACCTAAAGCGTTCATAAATAAAACATCGTATGTCTAGTGAACGCTTTTACATATCACTTTTCCTTGTACTTGACATTTTGTTTAAAACTGCGTCATCAAAATGACGTCAATGTAATAGAAGAGAATAACAGGGCTGAGATGTTTGGATCTAGCTGCGACGTACCGTTGGGTTAGTAGTTTAAAGGAACAAAACTCTACAAACAACATCTATTTATTTCTGAAGTGGTCCGCAGAACTGGTCAAGTACCTGGTCAATGCAGATCAAGTCCAGTAACCAACTGACCCAATAAATTCAAGTTTATTAGGCACCCTGTTAAAAGGACGATATATATGCAAGTGAAAGGTTACTTTCCTAAACTATTTTATGAAATTGCAGAGCATGTTATATTTCGAGGCAAACGGTTTCATACATATGTGGTTAATACAGAACAAGAAATATATTCAACCCGATTCAACTTTATTGCACACATATAAAATAAGTATGAATAAATAATAAATCTTTGAATATGTACAAATGGTGCATTGAAGTTGTGACCGCGTGCGTGACTGGATAAATATCGTCCTGCTCTAGAAAATTATACACTCATACTCAACACGCTTATTCATATGTTTAATAGCAGCTGTATCCTTTCTGTGAACTTTCCAGGGTGTGCAATTAAATAGAAGTATCATAAAGCGAACGATTTTCTATAGCTATGTGTAGTTCATAACAAGATATACATTTTATTAAATTTATTGAACACGTATAATAACCAAATTATAAATAAATTATCGATCTTTGGAGAGGTATAAATGGTGAGTTTTCACACATTCACTGTTGTCTTGATCAATATCCTCCTGGTCTGGGGCGGACCTGTCGGATAGGAAGGCCATGGTTTTGAAGACCACCACAAAAACGCAGGGTGCAGATAGTCGGCTGGAAAAGACATTACTTATTCGTAAAAACGATTCATTAAGATAAAATGGTTTATGTATTATAAGTCAAAAATTCAATGACGATGGCTTTCCTTTAAATGAAGTTACAGTCATGACTTAATGAAAATAAAATAAACTGACCTCATTTAAACGTATTAGGTAAAGAACCTTGTGTCAAATACTCAAAATGTGAACCTACTAATGGCTTAACCGAATAACCAGCATGAATTATCACCAACTTAGTTAAACATTTTTTTTAGAATATTAATTCATTGATAAGTCTGAGCATAGCCAGAATCAACTTCAAAATTATGTTTAAAACAACATTATCCAGTAAAAGTCCGTTTTAATAAAACCGTCATTCATGATATGGTAAGGCCAACGTACCTGTCCGTTAGATCCACAGGTACATGTGTTGCAACCATCACTGTAGCTCTGGCCGGGCCATACACGTCGACCAAGGTAGTCTGTGCAGTAACCTGCGAGTGATTGAACAGAAATATTAACAATTATTTTCCCATGTACGAAGGAGTTGCAGTGTCGTATGTAGGGAGTTTTCAAACGCATTTTCGAATTGTAGAAACATAGAAACTTAAGTGTGTGGCTTTTAGAGGCACTTATATTTACAAGTTGTTATTTCGAAAGTTAAAAATTATTACGATATATATTTGAAGTCAAAGAATAGCGAGCAACATTGCCCAAGCTTTGAAATACGTACAAATTTATCACGTATACGTAAATATGTATATTTTACTTATCGTATTATAAGTAAATGTTCAACTTACGTATTTGCGGATAATGTCTTCTAGGCAGGTAACTGGTTCTTGGCCCTGAACATGAGAAAAACAATGTAAACCTAAGCGAAAATAGTAGGTAGCCTTCTTTATAAAATAGCAAATCCTTAAATATATCAAACCAATTAAATATCGATAGAACTATTAAACAGGTGCTATATTACAAATATGACAGCATAAGCGAAACACGTTTAACAATTTTGTGTATTTGTAAACAATTGTTTTTATAGATTCAAAGATTAAAAGCTATGTTCTCGTGTTTTTCTTCAACAAAAATAGTTGATATTAATGAATTCCTCACAATATAGTAAAATGTACAAGCATCTTAATCAATACAAGATACAATTGATCTGCTAACAATATTTAAATCTGAAATCCTAATCCATCAATTAATGTTATTTCAAGAAAAAATAGCTTTTGTAGTTATCTACTTACACTGAGCCATTGATACGGCCACACAGCACACGAGCAGGCAGAGAACAGCTAAGGATTTCATCGTCGGAGGTGTTGAGTTCGTCAACGTTCAAATACAACCTAAAAGTCAAGTACTGATCATATGAAGACTTCACCATGCCTATATAGCCATAATTACGTTGACGAAAGAAAGTTAATCGATTAATTATAGTGGTTGCATTGACGTAGTGAAAATACGGACGTCTTTTTACCGCGTATGTGGCTTAAAGTCGCGCTTTGAAATAATACATACTTCTGAATTTTGATTGGCTTAAAGGGATACGACGTCGGCCGTGTACTATTGGTAAACGTTTAACAAGTACAACAAACTGCTTGGCTGATAATTTAAATGATAAATGACAGCCGACGCAGCGAGTCATAACATCGGTTTGCTTTGTGAATGATTAGTGAAATAATGAACTAACTGGTCTCTGTCATAACGTTTTACATCTTAGGCTAATTAGTAAACTGTCATTTTTTATTCAATCGCTAATGATCAGAACAGGTCTTTAAATGGGCATGTCATTGTATTTAGAATGTAACTCTTAATAATGTAAAAGGCTTTGTTATTTTTTATTATTTTATTTACATATTTTAGAAAGTTTGATCCAGAAAAGTAAATTTTTGTAACAAGTATTTTTTTTCGAACTAATTAAAATTAAAGGTTGAGTAGGTGTAGTACAATCAGGTTAAAACAAGGCCATACAAGAGAACAGGATGCAAGTACTGATAAGCCCATCAATGGGCTGCAGGTTAAAGGTTAATCAAAGATAAAACGATTGTTCAAAAAATATAATTCGTGTAAAAAGGAGTCAAAAAAAGAGAAAAGTAAAACATTAAATGCATCAGGATTGGACCCGTGGTCCTCAAGGCCGGTGATTATAAACATCTTAAATCAATTCTTAACTTAAGTCGATTTCTTAACATGTTCATTGTCAAATTAAAGGAAATGTATAATGTTGTTAGTTTTTAAAGAATATATATTAAATAAAATCGATGAAGATAAAGTATATTAGATAATATTAAGTTATGATATCAAATAATCAGTGATGTACATAACATATGAAATTGACTTTAGGTAAGACATGACTTAAGATGTTTTATAAATACTGGCCATTGACATAATCCACTGCATCATAACAGATTGATGCATTCGCACAGTTTAATGTAACATATAATCACAAATTAATCTATAATTGCGGAATATGTCAATATTGAATACTAACCTTTACTGTTGTATGCGAATCGAGCACATTTGTGAACTGAATTGTCCTTTTTGTTTCCAGGTAGTAGGGTTCTATGAAGCATTATTATAAACAAACTAAGTTGCCAAACCGGATAATTTGGCTTTAAAAGATTGAAAAGCAATCAAATCATTTAGGGCGTTTTTGTTGATACCAAACCAGTTTCAGTTTTGGTGTCAATGGTTTCAGCAGTTTCGAACTCGGTTTTGACAGTTTGGCTTGAAGTTACAAATGAAAGGTTTTGTGTACAGTTTAAATAACATGGTGGAGCTAGTGCATGCAGTCATTATTTCTTATTATAAATATAACCTTTATCATTTAGCTCATTTGCCCATTGTAAGGCATTGTTATCAAAAGGATTGAGTTTCAACAAAGGTGGTTGATCACATTCCGCCATGTTGGTTTCAAAGTAAACTAGTTTTCGGATGGAACGAACCGATGAAACCGCCTTCGGTAGGGGTTTCGATAGTTTCCAAACCGGTTTCGGTTTTCGTTAAAAACGATAAAACTGGTTTTGGTTTTATTTAAAACTGTAATAACAAATGCACAGTTCGTGAAACCGATATAAAACCGAAACCAGTTTATAACCAACAAAAACACCCTTAATATCAACTCGTCTATTTTGAAGTTTCATCCCTATAATTGACTATTTGTATTAAAACAATTATTGAAAATAATGAATAATAGTGCATACATTTGAAAACCACTGTTAAAACAACCAGTCAAATACACAATAACTTTTAAACCACATCTACCATTGCATTTATAAAGAGAGAAGAAAATTTAATTTCTGCATAAATATCCTTCAACTGGAGCGGATAAGATGACATTGTTACATTGTTTGCGACAATCCACAATATTAAAAACAAATATAAAAATGTTTAAAATTCAAGATAAGAGAGAAATTTCAAACGAAGATAGGTCTCATCGTAGGACCTTTATAATAATACGCTAACAAATATCATCGATATTGAACAATGACCTCATAATGTATCCATTTAATTTTAGGCATTCTGTTCACTGTATTAAGTTGTTTGAAATCGGGATCAGACTACTGATCTACTGATCTACTGAAATATCTCGTGTGTGTCCGGTTCAGATCGAATGCACATGCGTAAGCTTGTAATCACATTTAGTAACGACGGGCGTTGGGTACCACATATATCAACATCTTTTCAAAAGGCACGACAGAGGATCGGTACTATGAGGTCATTGAAGTTCAAACCAGATCGCGCTAGTCTCGAAATAATGTATATATTCTTCATTTGGCCCTTTCCTAAGTACTCGGATGCTGTTTGGGACAACTGTTCATATGAATTAAAGGATAGTCTTGAAGCTTTTCAAAATGAGGCAGCTAGAATAATATGCGGGGCAACGAAGCTATTTAATATTCAAAAGATTCTTTCTGATTTGGGTTGGGAAACGTTGACATAGAGACGAAGGAAACACAGACTTTCTTTTCTATTAAATGAATCACCACCTTTCTCCAAGCTATCTATCGGATATAATTCCGATCCAATGTCAAGATCGCTATCGCCTGCTTAATGCAAGTAACACTCCTTTTGTCATAGCAAGGAATTCTCTCTCTCACCCTACACGTCATAGAAGAAGTTAATAGTTTTAGACATACACTGAACAAAAATATTCGCAAACCACTACCACACTACAATGTTGGCTGCAGAATTGGGCAGATTCTCCATACTTGCCCGCGACTTGGATGTAGTCCTCTTGGCTATGACCTACATCTCAAATCAATAGTTGACTCGGCTCTCTGTGAGTGTGGGTCAATTCAAACTTTAAACATTGCTTTATGGAGTGTAATAAATATAACACAATAATGGTTAATATGTTGTCTGGCATACCTTGTCTGCCAACAATAGACAACATTCTTCGTGGAAACACCTTACACTCGAGCAGAATAAAACTTTGTTTCTCATTGTTCACCAAAACAGTGTTGCCTCAAAACAAATGGGAACACATCAAGCCGCGCGTGCAGTAAAATACTTTTTTCTCTTGTTTATCATTTCGTCCCGTTTTCGTCTTTTCTCTTTTCCAAATTTAAAAGCCATGCAACTTAAAGTTATATTTACAAAATAAGTACCAAAGATCTAGTTAGATCTTGACTTATAGTTATATCTATTTATAACACCGTATGTTACTTAATAACAAAGGTTATTTATACAGTCTTGGCCAATCGCGGTACCGGCAACGCCGCATGCCCGAGAGTCGGTGTTACGATTCGGACTTGAACACATTCATGTTTTTTTTTGTTTCTTTCGTAACTTAGTTTATACACTTCTATGAAATTAAAAGAGAAAAAATCATTTTTATACGTTCCACTGAACGTTGTTTACTGGCATCAAGAGGCCCACTAATGTTATTTATAGTTGACGTCAAATAGTTCTCCTGAAAACGCGTTTAAACAGTAATTATTTAAATTAATTATATAATTTCATGAAGAAATATATATTGTTCGAGCTACATTAAAATGCCTTTCTTTACTTTCTATAAACTGATTCGTGTGATTCATCTGATTCATGGGTTGTGCCAAATAGAATTTTCAAGCACGCCATGTTTCACCACAAATGCCTATCCTGCGTTAAAGGGAAAACAGTCATCCCTTACAGAGACTACGGAAGTAACAGTAACTATAACTTCTATCCAAGTGTTCCCAATTGCAAAGTCCATCTCACTGAAATCGTCACAATAACATCAATAATGCCATAAAAACTACATGGACAAGCAGAAATAAAAAAATCAAATATAAACACAATATTAGGACCCCAACGGCACTGAACGAGAGACACAAATGTATAAACACCACAAACAGCAATACACGCATCAAAATGACTATATCAATTAATGGTGTGATTACCGTGTTGGAACACAAGTTGACTGTGGAATTAAACTGGTTTATATGTGCATAACCTCAAACTTGTCACACCATTTATTCAAATAATACCATCTTAACGCAGAGCGCAAGGCAATGAAGCTACTGGTACCGAATAGTTTAAACGTCAATTGAATTGAAGAGGTCGAGGTTTGAACCCGGGTTTTTCCGCATCGGATGTATGTTTATATATCTATTAAAAAACCTGTAAGCCAACGCAAGCAATGCAATATTTAAAAAAAAATGTTTGCAACAGGGACCAATTGAGTGCTCTCATACGATTAAATATTTATGTATCGAAACAATTTGATCTGAGTACCTGTTTCTGTGCCTTTAAATGCCTTTATAAGGTCATGATACGTCCATTTTCAACAATATCTGAAGAAAACATGATAATTTAGTTCTTCTAGAAATGTATTGGTGTATCATTTTATCTCTTAATTCCAATTTTGTTTGAAACAGTATATCTTTATTTACCATTTTGACGATTCAACCAACACTAGTTTACTAACAAAAAACAAGAACATTGTAACTGAGCAATAATGCTAATATTTCGCCATTTATATTTTGAATGATGGTCACGGGTCTAAAACTTGTAGATTCCAAAGATTTAAAAAAAATCTCAGAGTTCGTATAAAAAAATGTAAGTTGGGATTTAATTAATTGAATTGTTTAAAGACGCATCGTTTGCAAGCTAGGATCCTACAACCCTTGCTTAAACAAAATACAAACCAAAACTCAGTTCTAGAACTCTTTTAGATCTTGCAGAATAGTTCTTTGGAATTTAATCACTGTAATTGTCTTGACAAAATCCTGCTGTGTTGACGCCCTATCGTTTGCAATATATATGCAAAAAGCTACAAGCTGGGTTAAATTTTTGTCCGTAGCATTCAGTTTTATAACTTTTTTAACATTTGAAAAAATCTTGGAAGCCAGAGTTAGGGACCTTGAGTACTTTAAATCTTCAACTATGGTCCAATAACATAGATCGTTTTTGAAATTGTCTGAAAGACCTTGCATAGTTCGAGGACTTTAGTTCAAGAACATATTTAGTTACTTGCAAGGAACTCATTATTGATCAATAATAGTCAAATTATAATCTACATATGATAAAACATATACTAAAAACATTCCCGCTAATGTTGGTCCTTAAATCATTAAAGAACCTGTCACTCTTTATATAAACTTTTAAATCATGTGCAACCAGTTTTTTTTTGTTCTCGTTCAGATCTGCATGCACATCTGTTAATCGCATGAGCGATATATGTATTAGCACAAATTACTGTCAAAAGTATACATATGCATATGTTTATAAACTTTGTTAACGAGTTGTAATTAAAAACAATTAACTGCACTTGCTTAGATGACGCAAATTTGCAAACCGGTGAGTTTTCTTATCTCCGTTTTTAGTTTATCACCATAGATGCCAGATAGTGCCCGATGTAAACACCTGAAGTAATAGCGGGCATGAAATAATTGCCAAAAACTAAAACATTATGAATTTGTTCATTTCTGTTAAGCATTTTTACACATAAAATCCATACTGGCTAAGGACCTATTTTCTGTCGAAAAAGGATTTTTCTTAAATAACTCGGGTATATCTGGATGAAATGTTGCAATTGAGTTTAGTTGTTTATCTGTTTTTCTTGGCAACGGTTTACAAAAGCCCACCAACCACCTCAGTAGACCTGACAGCATATATTAATGTCTCTAAAATCCTCTCGTTTCCAAGGTTATATCCGAGGTCCCACTCGTGATATGGGTTGTCTGCGTTCTTGCATCTCCAAGACAAAAGCAAACTGTTTCTGCATGTTAGATATTACTGTATCGGACCCAAAGGCAATGTTTTGACTTCACATTCCCAGGAGAATTATGAAGCAAGCCAATTTTTATGATAAGGTATAAATCAGAACATGATAAAGGTTTGATGATAATTTATTGCACTTAAAGACAAATCAAAGTATAAATAAAGTGAATTTCTTTGGTGAGGTATAAACGGTGAGTTTTCACACATTTACTGTTGCCTTGCTCAATATCCTCCTGCTCTAGGGCGGACCTGGTGGACGGGAAGACCATGGCTTGGAAGGACCTGGTGGACGGGAAGACCGTGACTTTGAACACCACCACAGAAACGCTGGGTGCAGTAGGTCGGCTTAAAAAGACAATATTCAATGAATAAATGAGATAAATAGTTATCACATTTCAAAGATTATTTCAATGTCAGTGACAATATCATTCCATGCAGAAAATACTTCAAAACGGGCTGTAGAAACTGGCTATCAGAGAAATCAAGTCTATCAACTGAAATACTTTAAGATGAAAAAAATGCTTTGAAGCCTACTTATAAAACACCTGTAAACACAATTGACATACAATGCCACAGATATAAACAATGCAACTTAATTTATTTCAAACTTTATTATAGCCAGCATCATGCAATTCCAAACGTTTATTTTAAGGCTACATAAAAAGGCATTCGTACGTTTCTTATAATTACGTCATGAACATGGCCATATTGTTTTAATACACCACAATATAAACGTACCTGTCCGTAAGATCCACACATACATGTGTTGCAACCATCACTGTAACTCTGACCGGGACTCACAAGTCGGCCACGGTAGTCTGTGCAGTAACCTGCGAGTGTTTAAACAGATACATAACCACAAATATAGGAATCATTTGACTTCACTATTTAAGCACTTTTGAATGCTAGAAACTTTAATGTAAATCATAGGAACCTTTATTGAAATTGTACGTCAATGGTCATTAAGAGACTCATTTAATGTCAAAATAAAGTAGAATGTGCAGCCTTGACCAACCGGTGAAAATAACTACCAGTATATTATAAAATGATTTAACTTTAATCATATATTAAAAACTAACGTGTTTGAGGAAAGTGTCTTCTGGGCAGATAGTTGGTGTTTCCTTGCCCTGAAAAGCGAGAAAAAGGATTTATTTCAAACCGATCTATCTGGATGTAATTTTATTCAATAAAAATATGCAATTCCATATCTAACAAAGTTATATAATAAATTTTAAAACATATGTTTAATATAACATTTTGCGCAACTTAATATGCGTAAACTTACAACAAATCTGAACATCAAAGAGCCTTAATTATATTCAAAATTACAATGCACTATTATTTACTTACATTGAGCCATCGATACGGCCACACAGCACACGAGAAGGCAGACTACAGCGAAGGAGTTCATTGTCGGTGGTCGTAATACGTTATAATCGAACTAAACGTTTTAACAACAGTGTCAAAGTGAGAATGGTGACATGGCACTATCTGAAGTGCTTATATAGCATACGTTTGCCTGGATAAACATCGATAAGGGTAATAAATAAATGATAATAGTTCATGCGGTGTTAATTTTGACAGGTATGTGGTGAAAAGTTGCGTTACGAAAGGAAGAATATATCCTGAATTCTTATTGGCTGGAAACGAGACAGTGTCGACCGCAAAGTTAACGTAAAACGAATACTGATTGGTTCGTATACATAACTGACAGTCGATGCAGCGAATAACAAGTAAATATATGAATGTGGTTCCTGTCATAGCACGTAATACATCTATCATAAATGAACAGTACGTCACTTAAAATATCGGTAGTTACGCACACCTGGCTACATCATATATCTATACACTGTTAAGGATAATACGATTTTTGAAGCACCTTATAATTAGTTTTGTCTTCCATGTTTCTTGTTTGTGATTTTTCGTTTTTGTGTTCTATGTCTTTGGCGTTAACTCAGTGCCATTAAACCGGGTCTATGTTTAAAAATTTTGCTACTGAGCTTGTTTCTGTAGATTTTTACATACGTATTGATATTTACAGCAGTTTTGTGAGTGCCGCGTGGAAGCTGTAATAAGTCGCCCCACAATTAAATTTAATGTTGTCATATTTCCAGTTTTAGCTGTTCTTCCATGTTACTTGTTTGTGATTTTTTGTTTTGTTTTTGGCGTTTACCCAGTGCCATAAAACCGGGTTTATGTTTAAACTTTTTGCTACTGAGATTGTTTCGGTAGTTTTTTACATAAGTATTGTTAAAATGAAAAGGAAGATAGTTATTATCCAAAAGTCACTTAAGGATCATAGATTTGGTACAACTTATGTTAACCTACGGATGGAATAACGGAAATCCAAACAAAGTTTGAGACTTTCTTCCAAATGATTATGATAATTATTTGTGTTATGACTAAATGCTAAAATATCATGTTATATTCACTGCTGTTGCCAGCAATGCGTTGAAAATATCAATTTCTATATTTCCACTATTCGTCTAGATTTCGGTTCTGTTCACTATGCCGGGTTGTACAAATTTGGAACTATGTAAAATTACGTTTGGACATTTCCCGTACAATTTCATATTAAATGCCAATTAAATTGATCCGTTCTTAAACTTTAGCATAAAAAAGCCGATCATTCGTTAAATTTCAAGATCGAAATTTATTTCGCACATAATAATAGAAATAATGTTTTCCTCTTGCGAAAACATTGCTCTCTGTAGCCACTCGCTACTTAATACAGATTTTGCTGCGAACATCAAGAAGTGTTCAATAGTCAACTTTTAACACTGTAAACCTTTGTTTGGAGCATTCATTTGTATGCAAATTTATGGCTACATTGGTAACTTAGAGCCGTTCTTCTTTACAGGTCAAAAGTTACAAATGTGTATACTACAAATATGCAAGCTGCTTTGCCTTATATAAATCTTCACAATTGACTTACCAAGGGTTGTGTGCGTTTGTTGAATTAAGGAATCCAACCCACATTTGTGTCAATATACCATATACTGTTGTTCGTATCACTTGAAAGTGTGTCACGTGCACTAAAAGCAATCTTAGGACTTTACCAAAATGATTATAGACAGAAGTGTTTTTACTTATTGCAAATATTTCACGTAACGATCAATTTCAGTTGCCGCCATATGACGCCATTTATTTTTTGTGATAGCCTGGTGTGCGCTGACGTTTGATATTAAAGTGAGAGCGGATTAGAATGTAAAAACGAGATTTTTTTTCCAATTTTCGGTCAATTCTCAGTACATTTATGTAAACGTACGCCAAACTTTACTGTAATTATACACATGTGAAAGAAAAAATGAACACGAATATACATTAAATTACATGTCCGGGGTGAGTTTTTTATTAAGCACATTGGTTTCAAATTATTCATAATATAATAGTTAGAATTAATTTGCTTCTCATGTTCATTCATCCTTAAGGACTTAAAGAAATATAGTAACTCTTTTACATTTTTAGGTTGTCAAAATCAAATGTCCTTGCGAAGTTTAGATATTTTTCAAAACATAACAGTGATAATTTATTATATATAACAAATGTTTTTGTACTTTCACCTTCACTTTACTTTTCCACTGGTGACCATTGAGCAGAGAAGAAATCTTCCTGAAGAGCCAAAAGACTTTTAAGAAGTGCTTATATTTCGATGGGCTGAGCTGTTGAAAACTATAAAGCTTAGATAACCGAAACGTAATGGCGAAATAGATATAAAATCCTGCTTTTTTATAAGAACACCAAAACATTCTGTGAAAATTAATACACTCTTAATTCTTCATGTGTATAATTATATCAGTATGTCCAAGTGAAAAGAAACAAATATGAAAACATTTTATTCCATAGATTCTAGTCAAACTGGATCAAATGATGTTAAACAATTATTTTGCTGGGATTTTATACTTATGTTTGGAGTAATTTAGATTGTGCAGGTGCAATCACAGAAATTTCTGCAGTTACAATCCAGTTAAATGTTTCATTCGACCTATTTTGCTGTTATAAAGAGCCTTAAAGAAACTAACATAACCGCAAAACTGTATCTTGATGGTTTTTTAATCAAACGACATAATGTAAAAACTTTTCATGATTGAAGACGCTAAAGTAAAGCTTTATCACGTATATTGTTGTTTTTTTTACCTGAGCTTAAATATAAATGTTACATTTGATTTTTTGTTTGGTATGTGTGTATAAGGTATGGTTTCCAGAGTTATGGAAGGATATTGTACTCTACCCTTTTTTGCTAGCACCTTCCTACGTTCACGGAAAGCAACATGTGCATCGTTCTGCCTTCTTAAAATTAAATTTTATAGATAATTATATATGTCTTATGTTCTGATTAAAATTTATACTAAGACCATAAATACATTTATCCTGACAAATCGGTCCAATAACAAGGTGCCGGGTAAATTTAAGTTTATTAGAAATGTTTTTCTACAGTCAGTTGATCATGTGATCGCGAAAACGGACTGCTTTTCTATTCTGAAATTTCAGGGGAAAAGCACAATTTTTTTTTGAAATAACTCGGGATATACTGAAATTTGAATGGAATTTTACATGGAGAATGTTAGTCCCTGACTTTAAATTCAGTATGATAAAATACATAATGTTTGTTTATTTTAGAGCGTATACACATGTCAAACTTACATGTACTCAGTAAACCAATAATTTGCCGACTTGAGGTAAATGTTGAGTATGTGACAATACACAATTTGATTGATTGCAGTTTTCAAGTTGCTCTGTTCAGTCGAGAATTTTTGGATAAAATGTTTCCATTTTCTTTAGTACTATATCTGTTGTTCTTGAGAACAATTTCCGCAGGCCAACAAACCACCTCAATAGACCAGGCAGAAAAAATGTATGTCTCATAATATCCTCTCATTTCCGAGGTTATATCCGAAGTCTCACTCGTGACATGGGTATTCTGCGTTCTTGCATCTCCAGGACAACAGCAAACTGTTTCTGCATGTTAGCCACAACTGTATTGTTACCAAAGGGAATGTTGGGACTTCACATTCCCGGAAGAATTATAAAGCAAGCGAATGCTTATGATGAGGTATAAATCAGAGCATGATCAAGATTTAATGACAATTTATTGGACATATAAACGAATCAAATTATAAATAAAGTGAATTTCTTTGGTGAGGTATAAATGGTGAGTGTTCACACATTCACTGTTGTCTTGATCAATATCCTCCTGCTCTGGGGCGGACCTGTCGGATGGGAAGGCCATGGCTTGGAAGGACCTGGTGGACGGGAAGACCATGGCTTGGAAGACCACCACAGAAACGCTGGGTGCAGTAGGTCGGCTGAAAAAGACATTATTTATTGAATAAATGAAATACTATAGTTATCAAATTAGATATTATTGCAATAACAATGACAATACCGTTTCATACAAGAAGAAAATAGTTTTACACAGATACAACAAGTGCAATTCGACTTATTCCAAATTTTATCAATGAGGTATAACTAAATTCATGAGTATGAGAATAGCCAGCATCATGCATCTTCCAAACGTTTATTTAAAAGCTATATAAATCAGCATTAGTACGTTTCTTATAAAACCGTCAATCACATTACCATATTATATTTATTACCACAATATAAACGTACCTGTCCGTAAGATCCACACATACATGTGTTGCAACCATCACTGTAGCTCTGGCCGGGACTCACAAGTCGGCCACGGTAGTCTGTGCAGTAACCTGCGAGTGTTTAAACAGATACATTAACACAAATATGGCTACATGTAGGATTTTTTTCAAGATCTTTTATCTTCACTGTTTACGCACCTTTGAATACTAGAAACGTTTATGTAAATCAGAGGAACCTTTATTGAAACTTGTAAGTCAATGGTGATGTAGAGACTCATTAAATGGTGAAAATGACTAACAGTTTACTATGAAATGGTTTAAAATTTATTTCATATATATTAAACATACGTGTTTGAGGAAAGTGTCTTCTAGGCAGATAATTGGTGTTTCCTTGCCCTGAAAAGCGAGAAAGGGGTGTATTTCAAAGCGAACTTTCTTTATAAAATCACAAACTTTATGTTATGTATTCATTAAAAATATACAATTTCATATTTAACAAAGTTACATCAAAAATTATAAAACATATGTATAATATAACATGCTGCGCAAGTTAATTGGCGTAAAAAATGTACAAAACAAATTTGAACATCTAAGTGCTTTAACTGTATTCAAAATTACATTGCACTATTATTTACTTACATTGAGCCATTGATACGGCCACACAGCACACGAGAAGACAGAGTACAGCGAACGTGTTCATTGTCGGTGGTGTTTATTATGTTCTATTCGAACTAAACGTTTTAACAACAGTGTCAAAGTGAGAGTGGTAACATGGTACTACATGAAGTGCTTATATAGCCATAGTTTGCCTGGATGAGCATCGATGGATAGTAATAAATAAATGAGTATACATGCGGTGTTAATTTTGACAGCGTACGTGGTAAAAAGTTGCGTTACGAAATGAAGAATATTTTAATCCTGAATTCTAATTGGCTGGAAACGAGACAACGTCGACCAACTGCTTATCGTAAAACAACTACTGATTGGCTCGTATACATAACTGACAGTCGATGCAGCAAATGACAAGTAAATTTATGAATGTGGGCCTTGTCACAGCACGTAATACATCTATCATTAATGAACAGTACGTCACTTGAAATATCGGTAGTAACACACCATTAGCTTCACCATATATCTATAGATTGTTAAGGATAAAACGATTTGTTGAAGCACTTTATAATTAGTTTTGTTAAATTGAAAAGGGAGATGGTTATTATCCAAAAGTCACATAAAGATCATAGACTTGGTACGACTTATGTTTACACTTTACATACGAATAGAATAACGGAATTCCAAAAAATAGTTTGAGACTTTCTTACAAATGATTTTAATCCTTAGTTATGTTATGCCTATATGCTAAAATATCATGTTATATTCACTGCTGTTACCAGCAATGCGTTGAAAATATCAGTTTCTATATTTCCACTACTCGTTTAGATTTCGGTTGCGTTCACTATGCCGGTTTGTACAAATTTGGAGCTATGTAAAATGTCGTTTAGACGTGTCCGTACAATTTTCTTATAAACGCCAATTAAATTGATGCGTTCTTAAACGTTGGCATACAAGAAGCCGATTATTTGTTAAATTTCAAGATCGAAATTTATTTCACACTTAATCATAGAAATAATGTTTTCTTCTCGCGAAAACATTGCGTTCTGTGGTCACTCGCTACTAAATCAACAAGTGTTCAATAGTCAACTTTTAACACTATAACCTTTATTTGGTACATACATTTTCTGCAATTTTATGGTTACATTAGTGAATCAGATCCGTTATTCTTTACATGTCAAAAATTCCGATTGTGTATACTACAAATATGCAAACTGCTTTGCCTTATATAAATTTTTACAATTGACTAAACAAGAGCTGTGTGTATTTGTTGAATTAAGGAATCCAACCCACAAATGTGTCAATATACCACCTACTATTTTCGTATCATGTGAAAGCGTTTCATGTGCAGTAAAAGCAATGTAAGGACTTTACCAAAATTATTGACAGAAGTGTTTTTACGGATTGCAAATAACACACATTACGTCCAATTTCGGTTGACGTTTAAAACAAATACAAATGACATAACTGTATGTATGATGTACTATCGGTAATTTATTCTTCATATAAGTAATCAAATGCATTTTAAATGATGTCAAAATTATATACAATGAGGTTACTAGGCATCAAAATTGAACGATAAGAATAACGGAGCTTTCGGAGGGCTAGCTTATTTGTAAGTCGGGCCGAGTCGGGCCGTTTTTGAATGTTTTCTTTAGAAAATATGTTCGCGCAGTACATCAACTATGTTTAGATTTCATAAGAACTACAATCCTCATCATAATAACATAGCTCTGCTTAAAATTATGCAAAGCTATAAGAGAGGTGTCAGATTTGAACTATAATTTAGCAAAACAGCATTGACCTGACACATTCCAACAGCATTCCTCATTTGTTCTTCGTAATTAATGTATTCGCAAAATCATAGCTACTGTGCATAAAACTGTTAGAATAAGGAGCAGACATCGAGTCTAAGTAACTTTGTTTTTATCCAACCATAGCACTAAACTTGCCCTTAAAGCATGATAGGCAACAAGTTTCAACAAAAAATGCATGCAAATGTTTCAACATTTTTTTTCGGAATAAACAGAGAACTTTTCCTTAAACCAAAGGACCCAAAACGTAATATTCAGGACTCACTAGCAGCCCTCATCATTTCACCGAAAGAACATAAGTAATAGTTCACGAGTGGTGTGGGCACGAGTAATTGTTTTACTTTTGGTGTTCACGAGGTGAAATATATTACGATAGTGCACTGAATCAAGCATTTGTTTTTATTTTTATATGTATGCCTTAAAAGTATAGTAATGACAGTATATTGTAGTTTTTCGGATATGACACCATTTAGTTTTTTGTCACAGCCTTGTGCGCGTTTGATTTTGAAGCGAGAGCGAGTAGAATTCAAAACAGTGAAACACATTTATTTGTGACTATGCCTGTAGATAGGGGTACAAAGTCAGCAAATTAAATATTGATAAAAAAACAAACTATTTTAATGTTTCGCAGGTGAATTGTATACTTGTTTCTTGTATTTATTGTTAATAGCAATTAAGTACGAACAAAATTCGTATATCGAATTTAAAAGGAGGAGTTTTTCCAATTTCTATAGAGTGCCTGACAACAATGGTTAGAATATTAACAGTTTGTTTACGTCAAAGGTCACCTGTAAATGTTATATCAATTTGTGTTTCAATGGCAAGGTAGCTTGAAAAGTTTGTTGCAACACATTTCCATTGATTTTACAAGTTTTTTTATATATATATTTCTTAGAATGCAACCACATGAATAAGTATTTGTAGTAAGTGTACACTATTTTGAACAATCCTCCTGAGACAGATCAGGAATCAGTGTTTTGTAAAAGTAATTGTTTGCTGTAAAAAAGTTATATTATTAGTATAATTCAAACATGATAAAGAAATACTGTACATTTATTTTCTGAAGATTATAAATTTTATATTTAAAAGTCAAATGTTTAAAAGTTTGCATTTTTTGTTGTTGTATATGTTTGTATTTCTCAGTTATGACTAAGGGCGATTTTGTTTGTAATTTGTTTTGGTTTTATATTGGTTTAACGAACTGTGTACTTGCTGTAACAGTTTCAAATTTAATAAAATCCCGTGTTATCGCTTGTTTTACGAAAACCGAACCTGGTTTTTGAAACTATCAAAACCCGCTGGCCGTTTCGTCGGTTCGTTCCATCCGCAAACAAGCTTACATTGAAAAAAGAACAACATGACGGACAGTGATCCAACATGTGTGTTGAAACACCATTTAGTTAAAATAGGCAAACGACCATCTGCGGTATCATAGTTTTGAAGAAAATTAGAAGTAATACCATGCAGAATGCTACGTGCAGAAGCTCCAACATATTGTTGAAGCTGTACACTTACTTCAAGCTAAACTTTCAAAACAAATGAAACCAATGAAACCCTTCAAACAAAAACTGATATTAGTTTGGTATCAACAAAATCGCATTTGCCCATTCCTAATCTAGGGGCAAACTGGTAAACAGTTCAGGTATTTATGATTTCCAGTAAGCCTGTTTTATTTAAGTTAGATGTTGTCCTATTCACGGATGCATACTAACACGATCAATTCACTACCTATTTTTCATTATAGGTCAATCCTCGGTACATTTATGTAAAAGTGCGCGGAACATTACTGTAATTATGCACATGTGACAGTAAACAAGAATACGAATATACATTAAATTACATGTCCGGGGTGCGTGTTTTTATTCATTGGTTTAATATTATTCATTATATAATAGCTTCTCATGTTCATTTATTCATCCTTAAGGACTTAAAGAAATATAGTAACTCTTTTACATTTTTGGGATGTAAAAATCAAATGTCCTTGCGAAGTTTAGATATTTTTCAAAACATAACAGTGATAATTTATTATATATCACACATGTTTATTTGTACTTTCACCTTCACTTTACTTTTCCACTGGTGACCATTGAGCAGAGAAGAAATATTCCTGAAGAGCCAATATACTTTTAAACAGTGCTTACATTTCGATGGGCTAAGCTGTTGAAAACTATAAAGCTTAGATAACCGAAACGTAATGGCGAAATAGATATAAAATCCTGTTTTTTATAAGAACACATAAACATTCTGTGAAAATTTATACACTCTTAATTCTTCGTGTGTATAGTTATAGTCTTATGTCCGAGTGAAAAGAAACAAATATGAAAACATCTTATTCCATAGATTCTAGTCAAACTGGATCAAATGATGTTAAACATTTATTTTGCTGGGATTTTATACTTATGATTGAAGTAATTTACATTGTGCAGGAGCACTCAAAAAAAATCTGTAGTTACAATGCAGTTAACTGTTTCAATCGTCCTATTTTTTGTTATAAAGAACCTTAAAGAAAATAAAATAACCGCAAAACTGTAGCGTTATGGTTTTTTAATCAAACGACATCATTCTAAAACTTTTCATGATTGAAGATCTTAAAGTAAAGCTTTATCACGTATATTGTTTTTGTTATTTTACCTGATCTTAAATATAAATGTTACATTTGATTTTTTTGATATGTTAAATAAGGTATGGTGTCCAGAGTTATGGAACGATGCTGCACCCTGTCCATTTTGCTATCACATCTCTTTCCTCGTGTAAAGCAACATGTGCATCGTTCTGCCTTCGTAAAATTAAATTATATAGATAATTATATATGTCTTAAGTTCTGATTAAAATTTATATTAAGACCATAAATACATTTATCCTGACAAATCGGTCCAATAACAAGGTGCCGGGTAAATTTAAGTTTATTAGGATAGTTGACCGTGTGATGTTTTTCTACAGTCAGTTGATCATGTAATCGCGAAAACGGTCTGCTTTTCTATTCTGAAATTTCAGGGTAAAAGCACAATTTTTTTTAAATAACTCGGGATATACTGAAATTTGAATGAAATTTCTCATGGAGAAAGTGAGTCCCTGATTTTAAAATCAGTATGATAAAATACATAATGTTTGTTTATTTTTAGAGCGAATACACATGTCAAACTTACATGTACTCAGTAAACCAATAATTTGCCGATTTGAGGTAAATGTTGAGTATGTGAAAATACACAATTTGATTGATTGCATTTTTTTAGTTACTCTGTCCAGTCGAGAATTTTCGGATAAAATGTTTCCATTTTCTTTAGTACTATATCTGTTGTTCTTGAGAACAATTTCCGCAGGCCAACAAACCACCTCAATAGACCCGGCAGTAAATATGTATGTCTCATAATATCCTCTCTTTTCCGAGGTTATATCCGAAGTCTCACTCGTGACATGGGTTGTCTGCGTTCTTGCATCCCAAACAGCAAACTGTTGCTGCTTGTTAGCCATAACTGTATTGTTTCCAAAGGGAATGTTGGGACTACGCATTCCCGGAAGAATTATGAAGCAAGCGAATTCTTAGGATGAAGTATAAATCAGAGCATGATAAAGATTTGATGACAATTTATTGCACATATAAACGAATCAAATTATAAATAAAGTGAAATTCTTTGATGAGGTATAAATTGTGAGTGTTCACACATTCACTGTTGTCTTGATCAATATCCTCCTGCTCTAGGGCGGACCTGGTGGACGGTAGAACCATGGCTTGGAAGACCACCACAGAAACGCCTGGTGCAGTAGGTTGGCTGGAAAATACATTGTTTAATGAATAAATGAGAAACAAAAGTAATCACATTTTAAAGAATATTGCAATAGCAATGACAATACCGTTTCATGCACTAAGAAAATAGTTTAACAAACGTGTTGTAGAAAAAGGCAATGTGAGGGAAACCGAATCTATCAACTGAAACAATTTATAATGAAAACATGTTCTGAAGTCTAATTAAAAAAAACGGTAAACATAGTTGAAACAAAATGACACAGATACCAAAAATCCAATTCAACTAATTCCAAAATGTATTTATGAGGTATAACTAAAGTCATGAGTATGAGAATAGCCAGCACCAAAAAGTTATTTAAAAGCTACATAAATCAGCATCAGTACGTTTCTTATACAACCGTCAATCACATGACCATATTATATTTAGTACCAAAATATAAACGTACCTGTCCGTAAGATCCACACATACATGTGTTGCAACCATCACTGTAGCTCTGGCCGGGACTCACAAGTCGGCCACGGTAGTCTGTGCAGTAACCTGCGAGTGATTGAACAGAAATATTAACACAAAGATGGCTACATGTATGTATTTTTTCTTGATATTTTGGCTTCACTATGTACGCACTTTTAAATGCTAGAAACGTTAATGTAAATCAGAGGAACCTTTATTGAAACTTGTACGTCAATAGTGGTGTAGAGACTCATTAAATGGTGAAAACAGTTTACTATGAAATGGTTTAAAAACTCATATATAACAAACTTACGTGTCTGGGGAAAGTGTCTTCTAGGCAGATAGTTGGTGTTTCCCTGCCCTGAAAAGCGAGAAAAGGAATATATTTCAAAGCTAACTTTCTTTCAAAAATCACAAACTGCTTGTAATTTTATTTAAAAAAGATACAGTTAAATACTTAACAAAGTTGTATTTTAAATTCTAAATCATATGTATAATAAAACATGCTGCACAAGTTCGTTGGCGTAAAAATGCACAACAAATCTGAACATCTAAGTGCCATAGTTATATTTAAAATGGCATTGCAATATTAGTTACTTACATTGAGCCATCGATACGGCCACACAGCACACGAGAAGGCAGAGTACAGCGAAGGAGTTCATTGTCGGTGGTGTTAAGTTAGTTTAAGCTCAAAACTACGTTTAAACAACAGTGGCCAAATGAGTATGCTAATATGGCACTTCATGAAAGGCTTATATAGCCGTAGTTGAGCGTATGGATGAGCATCTGTGAATAGTAATAAATTAATTATAATTCATGTGATGTTTATTTCGTCAGCGTACGTGGTGAAAAGTTGCATAACGAAATGAAGAATATTTTAATTCTAAATTCTAATTGGCTGGAAATGAGACAGCGTCGACCGCAAACTTTACGTAAAGGAATACTGATTGGCCCGTTTATACATCTAACAGTCGATGCAGAGAATGACAAGTAAGTATATGAATGTGGTCCCTGTTAAAGAACGTGATACATCTATCATAAGTGAACGGTACGTCATTCAGATTATTGGTAATCATGTTCATATTAAAAGTACATTTAGCTAAACTACATCTCTATAGTTTGTAAGGGATAATATGATATGTGAAAGCACGACTGTATTAATTACTTGTTAAAGGCCTAGTTTAAGGAATGTTTGGCATGATAATCCCCTGCTGTGCATATACTGCTTATTGCACTGGTGTTACAGTAGGGGCCAATTTCCTGTGTATTCGTTTATTGGCTCGGGCCATTTAGGGTCCAACAACAATAATAAAACAACCCCAATTGCACAGCAGGATACTCAGATTGGAGATCTGATAATACAATTAGGCAATAAGATTAAGATCAATTAACAGAGGTTGTGTACAAATACACAGTTTTGGCGGGGGGGGGGGGGGTCACTTAAAGAAGGCCTAAACTAGGCCTTTAAATGGAAACAAGGAGGTGGCTATTATCCGAAAGGGACATTAGGACCATCGCCTTGGTACAACTAATGTTAACACAGGAATAACGGTAAACCAAAAATAGTTTCTTTCTTCATAACGATTATAATCTTTATTTATGTTATGCCTATATGCTGAAATAGTATGTAATTTTCACTGCTGTTACTATCAACGCGTTGAAAATATCAGTTTCGATATTTTCACTACTCGTCTAGATAGATGGCCGCGATGTGCAACAATAGGTATCGGGTACCTGATACCGGATAACATTCAGAGATTAAATATATATGGAGTGTATCGTTTCGGAATATAATACTATTCTTCATAGTGCAGATTGCTCACACAATAATTTTGTGAATAAAATGTTAACGATGTTCACTAATGTAGCTAATATTTAGAAGCACTTCAAATTTTAATGATTGCAAATTTGATGAAAACGGACTGATTTTGTGTGACCGAAAAAAGATGAATATGCCTATATTTGAAATAAAGAAAAATGTTGATTACAGAAAAAGAATGCATGACATAGAAAATTTAGGAAAATGTAAACCTCGAGAGATCCGGAAGCTTTTTAAGGTAAAAACTTCCAGGGTTTAAATGAACATATTTAGTTTAGTCAATCCATATCATTAGTGTCACCAACATAATATAATTTCGGATGCTCAATTCGGATTTTGATAAGGGCTTTCTACAACCGATGCTTTTTTTTTACTTTATTTTTTTTAATTCAAACTTCTATTTTTGAAAATAAAAGATAATACGTCTTTTTTGTCAATAAAATCAAATGTTTTGATATTTTTTTTATCGAAATGCATTATGGTTAAAGATATACAAATATGAAATATAAGGAAAAACACATAGCGACATGCATCCAAAAGTCAAATCTTGTGTAAAATCAATGTCTTCATATTCTGATTTCTTTAGTTAAGGAGAAGTTATGTCTCCTTTGTTTACTTTATTTATTTTGTTTATTTGTAACAGATCCTGAGATGTATTAACAAAATGATATTAATTCTGGTCTGCACTTGCATGACATTCTTTTAATAGTGTTATTATTTGCTAGTTACAGGGTCATTGTAGGCAAATCTCCTGAAGAAATTCAAATTCAATTAAAATAACTTTATCGAGTGCATGTGGACTACAGGTAAAAATGATATGGTTTTTTTCGAAAAGAGGCGGGCTTTAGCCTAACGAAAGATGGACTTATAGTGGCCAGGCAAAGAAGTGGTTAACGATTTTTATTATGTAGTTTATGTGTTTAATTATACTGATAATTTAAGAGTGAACTAGGAACACTTGTTGGAAAAGCACTTTTTCGTTCAAGATTGTAACCACTGACAATACTATTAAAAAAGTTTAAACCCAAACTGTGTATTATAGTGCACTAAAGATTATCGCAGTTAGATTCATAATGATAAAAAGATGTTAGATGATTTGGGTTATGGCCACGTCCTTGAGAATGTTCTGAATAGCGATGTACATTATCCATTTAAGTTTTCAGAAGTATTTTATATTGTTAAATATCAAGATCTAAATTTATTTCACAGCTCTGTGCGCGCTGACGTTTGATTTGGAAGTGACAGCGGGTTAAAATGTTAAAACAATGAAAAAATGAAATTGTTATTTCAATGTTGAAAACAGTAGCATTTTAATTACACTAACAAATCTCTATAAGTCACGAAAATGCATATCATAAATTGTTTTCATTCAGGATGCTCTTATAAGAAATAATATGTTTTCATTTTAATGCTTTTTTCGAAGGCATTTTGGTTTTTAGAATGATTGGTTAGTGTATTCCAAGCACGTGAATAATCATCAGATATTAAATTTGACACTTCATCAGACTGGAATACCTTTAGAAAATAAAACAAATGCGAGCTTTTGATTCCCGGTGACCATTTACTATTATCATCTTTTGTATTATTTGAAACGGTTTATGTGAAGAAAAATGAAATATATTCAGAATATTATAACAATCAAGTTTTGGCCTTTACAGATCGCCTCTATGTAGTCCCACTGCGGCACGATCAATGTCGGGTTATGTCTATTAGTCCCCTCGTATTCAGAATGTCCCAAATGAGCTGCGGAAGAGTGGGCGTGCAAATTTAATTTAATTGACTGACTCCACGTTTTTTAACAACAAAATCAAGTGTTAGGGTTCAAATGCACACTCGGGACGTTATAATTTATATGGTTCTGGACGAACATACATCTGTCTGAAAATATCCTCTCATTTTGATGGTGCTTAACGGAGTCTTACACTGCATGAGTGTTGTCTGCGTTCTTGCCTCCCAATAGCAAAACAAACTGTTTCTGCAAGGTCAGTATTACTGTGGTATACGAACGGAAGAATTTTGCCATTGCACCTTCCAAAACAATTTTGGACCAAAGAATGAATATAATTGGCGATAAGAAGAAAAATGTGATTGAAATTTCCCAGAAACATTTGGATCAAAGAAAGAGTTTATCTCGCGATTAGAAGAATAATGTTACTGAACATTCCCAAAACATTTGGATCAAAGAAAGAGTATATCTGGCGATTAGGAGAATAATGTGACTGAACATTCCCAAAACATTTGGATCAAAGAAAGAGTATATCTGGCGATTAGGAGAATAATGTGACTGAACATTCCCAGAAACATTTGGATCAAAGAAAGAGTATATCTCGCGATTAGGAGAATAATGTGACTGAACAGTCACAGAAACATTGGGATCAAAGAAAGAGGATACCTCGCGATTAGGAGAATAATGTGACAGAACATTCCCAGAAATATTGGGACAAAAGAAAGAGTTTATCTCGCGATTATGAGAATAATGTGACTGAACAGTCCCAGAAACATATTGGGACCAAAGAAAGAGTATATCTCATATCATATCATTGTCCTACACATATTTGTAAGGACTTTCTTCAAGATGTGTTTTGTATTAGTGTGCCTTTCACCAGAGAAATATACACCATTCAATGATAATACATGTTATTCTGTATATCTTTTTTATCATATGTTCGTGTTTGATAAAACATTTTTAGATATTATTGTATGCAAGAAATGTAGACTGTTTGACAAGTACTGATAGTTTATATCATGTCGAAGTATTAGGAATGGAATAATAAACTGTGTATATGGTGGAATGAATGGAAATAGAAACACAGTTCATGCTCTCAACTGACATATGCCATAAATATAATCTATATATCGATAAAGTCACTAGTGTTTAGATGCTGATTATAATATGTCGAACTGTCATTTGAAAACATACACTTATATGTAATACACTAATCCAGACGTTACCACGTGTGACCCTTCTTTAAGCTTTGCAGAATATGCAATAGAAGAATTATAAAGCGAACGATTTCCTATAGATATGTGTAATTCATAACAAGATATACATTTGATTAAAATTTATTGCACACGTATAATAATCAAATTATAAATAAATTATGAATCTTTGTAGAGGTATAAATGGTGATTTTTCACACATTCACTGTTGTCTTGATCAATATCCTCCTGCTCTGGGGCGGACCTGTCGGATGGGAAGGCCATGGCCTGGAATGACCTGGTGGACGGGAAGACCATGGCTTGGAAGACCAGCACAGAAACGCCTGGTGCAGGAGGTCGGCTGAAAAATACATTATTTATTGATTGAATGAGATGCAAATAGTTATCGTATTTTAACTATGGTTACAATATCAATGATAACAGCTGGTTACAATATCAATGATATTAGCATTCATTGAAAGAAAAAAGTTACTCAACACAGCCTGTAAGAACAGGCAACGTAATAAGAATTGAGTCGATCAAAAGTCTATGTCTCAAAAGAAAATAGATTAATATGTATAAGGCGGGTGCACACACAAACTTTTGTTCATAATTATATATCTTATTAAATGACAGATGTGACAAGACAAGCATACCTGTCCGTAAGGTCCACAGACGCATGTGTTGCAACCATCACTGTAGCTCTGGCCGGGCCATACACGTCGACCAAGGTAGTTTGTGCAGTAACCTGCGTGTGTTTAAATACATTTGCAAATTAACAAAAAAAATATTTGGTGGATTTTCTGAAACATTTGGTTTAACCATTCATGCACTTGCATGACGATATATACATATACTGAATCGTGCAATCTTGACCAACCGTAATTTCGTAAAAAATGTTAAAAATATTACTTCGTATATTACAAACTTACGTGTTTGAAGAACGTGTCTTCTGGGCAGATAGTTTTGGTTTCCTGACCCTGAAAAGCGAGAAAAGCGATATATGACAAAGTAAAAAGTGTGTGTAGCTTTCTTGATATAGCTACAAAGTTCTTGTAAATACATTTATCAAATATACATTTTTATAGTAAAATAGTTCTGATATTTATTATATTACTAAATAGCACGTATATTATAATAAATCATGATGAACAAATTAACTCATGTTCGAAATTGTACAACATATCTACACTGGCATTTATAAAAACATTCGTTTTGAAAAAAACAACTTTTGTAGGTCAATAATTGTTGTCGATTAATTTCAAACAAGCGTTTGAATTGCATGCTATAAGTTTATTCGAACACAATATGCAGAAAACATAGCTAAGCGTCTAAATCATATTTTGAATTGACTTGCAATAACATCAGGTGCGAACATCTCATACAGAAAACTTAAGTACGTGTACATGCTTTGATTATAATTAAAACTTCATTGCAATTTTATCTACTTACATTGAGCCATTGATACGGCCACACAGCACACGAGAAGGCAGAGAACAGCTAAGGATTTCATTGTCGGTGGTGATTAATACGTTAATGTTCGAACTAAATGTTTTAACAACAGAGTCCAAGTGAGAATGGTAAATGGCAATTCATGAATGCTTATATAGCCATATTTGTATGTACAAGCGTTGATTGACTGGTATTGATTAATAATGCCGACGTCTTTCTACAGCGTTTGCGGTGAAAGTTGCGTTACGAAACGAAGGAGATTTATCTTCATTCTGATTGGCTGAAATCGGGGAGACGTCGACCGCATATTGTAAACGAAAAAATAATAGATCAAGTTGCTTGCCTCATAACTGACAATTTTAGTGTATTTGACAAGTGAGAATGTGAATGTGGTCTCTAGCGTAGTAAGTTTTACGTATATCGTTTTATTACGGTATGTCATTCTTACCCAATCTTCATTACAAGTCCATCCATGTTAATACGTCTCTGTAGTATTTTAAGTAGAGATGATAAGATAGCTTTGTGCACTATAATATTAAAATTTGTCAAGCGGAAACAATTAGATCTTTAATTTCTAACTCAAAATCACTTTACATACGAAAATGAAGTGTTGAGGGGAAAAATCAAACAGCTTGTGTAGTCAACAATCAATGCAATACCATGAAATCATTTACAACTTTTTTCAAAATTATTATATTCCTTATTTATTAAACGCTTTTTTTGTTGAACTGCCATGCTATTATCTCTGCATTTAAATATCAACCTCGACATTTCACTGTTCTTACAGATCCCGGTTGTCGTTTTGCCTGAAAACAGTACGATAGCATTTATTTGCAACATTGTCAATATAACAATGGCAAGAAATAAATTCAAAAAGTCCATCAAAAATTCCTATACAAAATTCGACAGTCATAGTTGCCATTTCGTCTAACAAGATAAAAGACAAACGCTAAATGGTGTGGCCAAAAGTACCATGCTTTTGTAAAATTATAATCTGCATCCAAATTTGTTAATATTCTTTTTGGAGGCAACATCCTAAGAAAGGGACTCGTTTATGGTTTGTAAAATGCACTTTTTACGGATTTGTTTTATTATGAAAAACAGTGGCAAAACATTAGAGTAATTAAACGTAAAATGCTGTACCGGCGTGGGTTCTCTCCCAACTAAATCCCGGTGTTGCACTCTTTAATTGTATTTGTTCTGTAATATCGATATCAAAGAGTAAAACAATTATACTTTAAGTGTTTTCAGATGGATTGCCAGAAAAAATAGTATTGGTGCCCAAACATGAGCGAGTCTCTGTAGCCCAGAGAACCCCAAAGGCACTCTATCACCGGTAAGTGTGCCATCGGTTGAATCAAATTTACAATTTTTTGATGTGACTATGATGTTTGTGACTGTTTATTTGCATGAGCATTTTCGATGGAGTGGATGCATCAGCTATATTCATATTTGGCGAAAGTGTCGGAACTTAACTTGCTTTCAGTGAATAAGCAATGAGCAATTATCAACATTACTTTTAACAGTCTCTTAAATGTGTGCATCTACTTCGTTCTGGCACCTTGCGACCGTCCAAATTTTCTCTAAAGTTTGACGCATACGGTATTAATTCATTAACTGCAGCGAGGTTTCATCATCCGGCATGATTTTGTTTTATTCCATGAACTTCACTTGTCCACGGATGAACGAACAATGAACGCCAACACAATTGGTGTGTTGGAGTTTTTAAGGACTGCCTGTGCCCATTGACTGCATTATGGAAGAGGTAATTAAGAGGAATATAGAAGCCTAGATGGCGGATAAGTATCCTCATTATTGAAAGGTAATATAGAAGCCTAGATGACGGATAAGTATCCTCATTATTGAAGGGTAATATAGAAGCCAAGATGACGGATAAGTATCCTCATTATTGAAGGGTAATATAGAAGCCAAGATGACGGATAAGTATCCTCATTATTGAAGGAGAATATAGAAGCCAAGATGGCGGATAAGTATCCTCATTATTGAAGGAGAATATAGAAGCCAAGATGGCGGATATGTATCCTCATTATTGAAAGGTAATATAGAAGCCTAGATGGCGGATATGTATCCACATTATTGAAGGGTAATATAGAAGCCAAGATGGCGGATAAGTATCCTCATTATTGAAGGAGAATATAGAAGCCAAGATGGCGGATATGTATCCTCATTATTGAAAGAGAATATAGAAGCCTAGATGACGGATAAGTATCCTCATTATTGAAGGAGAATATAGAAGCCAAGATGGCGGATAAGTATCCTCATTATTGAAGGAGAATATAGAAGCCAAGATGGCGGATAAGTATCCTCAATATTGAAGGGTAATATAGAAGCCAAGATGGCGGATATGTATCCTCATTATTGAAAGAGAATATAGAAGCCTAGATGGCGGATAAGTATCCTCGTTATAGTAAGGTAATATAGAAGCCTAAATGGCGGATATGTATCCTCATTATTGAAGGGTAATATAGAAGCCTAGATGACGGATAAGTATCCTCATTATTGAAAGGTAATATAGAAGCCTAGATGACGGATAAGTATCCTCATTATTGAAGGGTAATATAGAAGCCTAGATGACGGATAAGTATCCTCATTATTGAAGGGTAATATAGAAGCCTAGATGACGGATAAGTATCCTCATTATTGAAAGGTAATATAGAAGCCTAGATGACGGATAAGTATCCTCATTATTGAAGGAGAATATAGAAGCCAAGATGGCGGATAAGTATCCTCATTATTGAAGGAGAATATAGAAGCCAAGATGGCGGATAAGTATCCTCATTATTGAAAGGTAATATAGAAGCCTAGATGACGGATAAGTATCCTCATTATTGAAGGGTAATATAGAAGCCTAGATGGCGGATATGTATCCTCATTATTGAAGGAGAATATAGAAGCCAAGATGGCGGATAAGTATCCTCATTATTGAAGGGTAATATAGAAGCCTAGATGACGGATAAGTATCCTCATTATTGAAAGGTAATATAGAAGCCTAGATGACGGATAAGTATCCTCAATATTGAAGGGTAATATAGAAGCCTAGATGACGGATATGTATCCACATTATTAAAAGGGAAAAAAGAAGCCTAAATGAGGGATATGTATCCTCATTATTGACGAGGAATATAGAAGCCTAGATGGCGGATATGTATCCTCATTATTGAAAGCGAATAAAGAAGACTGAATTGGAGGATATGTATCCTCATTATTGAAGGGAAATATGGAGGCCTAAATGGGGGATATGTATCTTCATTATTGTAGGGCAATATAGAGGCCTAAATGGGGGATATGTATCTTCATTATTGAATAGGAATATAGAGGCCTAAATGGGGATATTTATCCTCATTATTGAAGGGGAATATAGCAGCCTAAATGAGGGATATTTATCCTTATTATTGAAGGGGAATATAGAGGCCTAAATGGAGGATATGTATCTTCATTATTGAAGAAGAATATAGAGGCCTAAATGGGGAATATTTATCCTCATTATTGAAGAGGAATATAGAGGCCTAATTGGGGATATGTATCTTCATTATTGAAGGGAAATATGGAGGCCTAAATGGGGGATATGTATCCTCATTATTGAAGAGGAATATAGAGGCCTAAATGGGGATATTTATCCTCATTATTGTAGGGCAATATAGAAGGCTAAATGGGGGATATTTATCCTCATTATTGAAGGGGAATATAGCAGCCTAAATGAGGGATAGTTATCCTTATTATTGAAGGAGAATATAGAGGCCTAAATGGAGGATATGTATCTTCATTATTGAAGAGGAAAATAGAGGCCTAAATGGGGAATATTTATCCTCATTATCGCGAAGGGAATATAGAGGCCTAAATGGGGAATATTTATCCTCATTATTGAAGGGGAATATAGAGGCCTAATTGGGGATATGTATCCTCATTATTGAATAGGAATATAGAAGGCTATATGTGGATATGTATCCACATTATTGAAGGGGAATATAGAGGCCTAAATGGGGATATTTATCCACATTATTGAAGGGGAATGTAGAGGCCTAAATTGGGGATATGTATCCTCATAATTGAAGAGGAATATAGAAGCCTGAATTGGAGGATATGTATCCTCATTATTGAAGGGAAATATAGAGGCCTAAATGGGGGATATTTATCCGCGTTATTGAAGAGGAATATAGAAGCCTAAATGGAGAATATGTATCCTCATTATTGAAGAGGAATATAGAAGCCTAAATGGGGAATATGTATCCTCATTATTGAAGGTGAATAAAGAAGCCAAAATGGGGAATGGTTATCCTCATTATTGAAAAGGAATATAGACGGCTAAATGGAGATATGTTTTCTCATTATTGAAGGGGAGTTGAGAAGCCTAAATGGGAGATATTTATTCTATTTTTGGTGGGGTATATAGAAGGCTAAATGGGGAATATTTATCTTCATTATTGAAGGGAAATATAGAAGCCTAAATGGGGGTGTTTATCTTCATTATTGAAAGGGAATATAGCAGACTAAATGGAGGATATGTATCCTTAGTATTGAAGGGGAATATAGCAGCCTAAATGGGGGGGTGTCTTCATTTTTGAAGGGGAATATAGAAGCCTAAATGGGGGATATGTATCCTCAATATTGAAGGGGAATATAGACGCCTAAATGGGGGATATGTATCCTCATTATTGAAGGGGAATATAGAAGCCTAAATGGGGGATATGTATCCTCATTATTGAAGGAGGTATAACGATTATGTAACAACGATGAATGGTATCCAGCACGTTACGCAATCGAGAGATAATATTGGTCAGCCCCAATAAAATGGTTAAATGACCAGCCTCTTTGCGCGTCATCTTGGTTCGGTTGACCATTGCGTCAACGCAATCTGATATGGTCGTTATTTTGGGTTTTAATAATGTTTTTCAAAGGGATTTTTTTTTCGAAATGATTGGCTGAGATGTATTCCAAACTCGTGCTCTTATACCAAACATACTATTTAACACTTCTGACTTTAGAAACATTCATCTAACAAAAAGGGTGTTTGTCGGCTATCAGCGACAGGGATATCGAATTCGTTTAGGTTTTATCAAAATTTACATTAGCCGTTTATAATGAGAGGCAGTCATATTTCACTCAAATTTTAGCAAATTTGACTTGACATCAAAGGTTCCTCTTTTATTATCCTCATAAGCAAATAAGGTGTAAAATCCAGGTGTACGATCTAGGTGTAAGATCTAGGTGTTAAGATCAAGGTGTAAGATCTAGATGTACGAACTAGGTGTACGATCTAGGTGTACGATCTAAGTGTAAGATCTAGGTATACGATCTAGGTGAACGAAATTGGTGTACGATCTAAGTGTAAGATCTAGGTGTACGATCTAGGTGTACGATCTAGGTGTATGATCTAGGTTTACGATCTAGGTGAACGAAATTGGTGTACGATCTAGGTGTACAATCTAAGTGTAAGATCTAGGTATACGATCTAGGTGTATGATCTAGGTTTACGATCTAGGTGTACAATCTAGGTGTACGATATTGGTGTAAGATCTAGGTATACGATATAGGTGTATGATCTAGATGTACGATCTAAGTGTAAGATCTAGGTGTACGATCTAGGTGTACGATCTAGGTGTACGATCTAAGTGTAAGATCTAGATGTACGATCTAAGTGTAAGATCTAGGTGTACGATCTAGATGAACGATCTAGGTGTACGATATAAGTGTAAGATCTAGTTATACGATCTAGGTGTAAGATCTATGTGAACGATGAAGGCATAAGATCTTAATTTATTTTATCGAGTGATCATGTAGACAGCACACAGGGGCAGGTTGCGTTGTTTTTACACACCAAGCCCCCCGACCGTTTTTTTTTTTATCAATTTTTTTTTTATCAAATTTTAGTAAGAATGTAATGTGGTAACTGTAACTTGTGAAAATTGGCAAAAAAATATTATTATTTTATTTTATTATCTTGTTAAGGGTGACGACTTGACCCTGGATTTCCATGTATTTGCCGACATGACCCTGTTTAAGAGGCCATAACTTTATCAAATCTTAACCAAACTCTACATTTTTGGACTTTCCTTGTAGAGTTAGTGTCAATCTTTAAGAAAATGTACAGTTTCAACGAAAACAAATGCAATTTCAAACCCGAATTTCCTAAAAACATGTTACTCGACGAACCAACTACCCGCAATTTTCACCGAAATTTTCCAGACTAAAATGCATTATCCCGCTATTGCATCATCAATTCAACACGTGTGCATAAGAGAAACAATATATCTATCACGATACAGGTGAAATGGAAGTCAAATATCGTCCAACAGAGCCTAAAACAGTCAAATTGTTGACGACGGACGACGACGACGAAGAACAACGGACGACGGACACAGGGCGATCACAATAGCTCACATTGAGCACTTCGTGCTCAGGTGAGCTAAAAATAGACGATATTTTACCAACAATATAATAGTGCAACCATTGTCACGCCATTATCATAATCAATATAATACAGAATTGGTTTTGATAATTATTTAATTAGTATTTCTTAATGAAATGGTATAACAGTACGCTTAAATACGCTACATTTCTTAAGGTAAAGTAATCGAACACGGTATTTACTCACTACAAGCTACCTGTGTTTCATGCTTCGAATTTACAGAATAAATAACCATCAATTAAAAAAGAAAAAAGGAATAAATGTTAACTCGAGGGCCGTAAGTATTAACCCGAGATCCTAGGTATTAATACTGTTCCTACTTAGATTAAATTTTGTAATCTTGACTTAAGGTTTTTATAGACATTTTCTGTTAGCGAGCTCGCTTTTTAAGAGTCGGAAAATATACAACTGATATAAATTTGATATTTGTCAAACAAAAATTATCTTAATGATAATTTAATACGATAAACTATTTCTTTTATTTATATAATTAAGTTCAAGCTTGTAATTTATCTAAATGAAAGAATATACGTGAGGCTGTTACGCTTAAAGATCTCGAGATATTGGGGTCTTGTCTTGACAGTCAACTATCTAACCACTATATAACAAGACTACGGGTCACAAATCCTCCAACAGTTTAATAAAAAAATATTTGAAACAAAAGAAAGTGTCAGTCGGTATATTTATCGCACTATGTTTGACCTGATCATTTATAATTCATGCAAAAAACGATCCGCATAGTTTTGCTTCATGCAGAGCGCACGTTTGACGACAAGTGTTATTTGGAACAGTATTTCCAGAGTAATCCGGTCGGGAACATGTTTTCCATTAAAATGCCATTGGGTTTTCAATCGGACCATTTATGACTTTCAAAATATCAAAAACACCAGAAATCCCCATGACCTGTCCAATATTCATCATTCAATGCATGCACCTTTTAAATTGCATGTTAATGGACCAGTTGTTTCAAGGTGTCTTAGTGATGCTTGGCGAAGAAAACTGCATTGCCTTAAAATTTAACCGATCTACATGCAAAAATAAGGCTTTATTCTGAATGCAACTGTTAAAAATATTTACAACGGAACACGAAGTTTCAGAGGAGACGATCGGTTTTAAGTTTATGACTGGCAGGCAATCAGACTGGACATAATCAACAGTTATTTTCCACACCATATTTACAGGTGACATAATAATCAACCCTCAGGGGGTATTCAATATTGGCGATATTTTGATCTGGAAACGAGGTAGCTAATCGGATTGCATGATAAATATCGGAGCTATACAAGTATTGCTGGTGGTAACACACTTGACTGTCACTCCGAAAATTAATCGTCTTTCGAGAGGAACGTTAAATGAGGGTCCAGTGTGACAGTGACATACTCCGGTGCACTTAAAAGAACCAGGGTAATATTCTGTCTGTGCTCTATGCTCAAATAACCTAATATGACTAATAATCTCTTCTACCTCTCGCCAGATGGGCTTTGCCCGAGTATAAAAACAAGAGCTGTTACAGTATGTGAGAAATGCCCCCGATTGTGACATTGACCTATGAACAAGGTCAGTTCATGAAAAGTTGATCTTGCCTTTACATGTCAAATACATATGGCAATTTATTTTTAATTGCCTCTAAACATAAAATATACCACCCATACTTGACAACCGACACTGTTATGTCCTTATAAGCAGCATTCCATTATGAATAAACAATAAGTGTGACCTTGAACTTAGAGGTAGGAACATGGGTCTTGCACGTGGCATGTCGTCTTGGTATGTCGGACACATGTGGCAAGTCATTTTAAAATCTTCCATACAAGAGAAAGTTACAGCCTGGACACGACAACCTATACACTATGTCCTTATGTATACAGCACTCCATTGTGAATAAACACCCAAGTGGGACCTTGACCTTAGAGATAGGGACACGGGTCTGTCATGCGACACGTCGTCTTGGTATGTGGAACACATGTGGCAAGTTATTTTAAAATCTGTCCATACAAGGGAAAGTTACAGCCCGGACAAAACAACTTATACTCTATGTCCTTATATGCAGCACTCCATTGTGAATAAACACTAAGTGTGACTTTAACATTAGAGGTAGAGACACGGGTCGTGCACGCGACACGTCGTCTTGGTATGTGGAACACATGTGGCAAGTTATTTTAAAATCTGTCCATACAAGGGAAAGTTACAGCCTGGACACGACAACCTATACTCTATGTCCTTATATGCAGCATTCCATTGTGAATAAACACTAAGTGTGACCTTGACCTTAGAGGTAGGGGCACGGGTCTTGCACGCGACGCGTAGTCTTTGTATGTGGAACACATGTGGCAAGTTATTTTAAAATCTGTCCATACAAGGGAAAGTTACAGCCCGGACATGACAACCTATACTCTTATGTCCTATATGCAGCACTCCATTGTGAATAAAGACTAAGTGTGACCTTGACCTTTGAGGTAGGGACACGGGTCTTGCACGCGACACGTCGTCTTGGTATGTGGAACACAAGTGGCAAGTTATTTTAAAATCTGTCCATACAAGGGAAATTACAGCCCGGACACGAGTTATTGAGCCGGACACACGGACGGACGGACGGACGGTGCGATTTTAATATGCCCACTTTTGGGGGCATAAAAACGTACCTTAAAGCGACAACCGTATTTAAAATCAATAAATGTTAAATAGCTGAAAACAGACACATACTGACTGGCGAGTGCTTAAAGATTTACAGTGATTACCTATCGTCTCATAAGGTAAAAATAACGTGTTTTCTGCACCTTTCCTTTAAGTTAAACTCAATATCTTTCTTAAGAACCATTGTTTTCGATATTAATTCATCCTTTTCGGTAAATATTTTTTTTATTAATTGTGGTACATCGTATTTGAGAGTAAGAGTGTATCTGTAATGAAGTAAATGTTGTACGAGTATACGAATGACATCTCAACACCAACCCTGTTCTTTATCTTCACATTTCTAACACAGTTGTGTCATGTCTATGACAAAAACAACACAGTAATTCGAAGATAATTCTTTTATTTCTGAAATAATCATTTTTGTTTATACGTGATATTAAAAATAATACGAACAAAAATATCACAGATTTTTTAAATAAATAAAGTAGACAAAATCATTTGTAAAGAAATGAAAATGGATGGTTCATGACATTATGTTCTAGCAAAACCCATACATCAATACACAAGAATGTGCATTAGACAGTTGCTACATGTAAATAAAAAAATAATCAGGAACAGATCAGAAAGTACACAAGGGTGTGCCCAGTAATCATTTAATAAATACCGATGTAAAATTTTCTAAATACAAGTCACTTGATAATAACAAACTCACAACCATATATTATAACAACTTTTAATTGTCAAGCATTGCATTTCCTGCTAAGTGCGAATCAACATTATGTGGTGAATAAACGTTGATCATTTCCTCAATTAACAACATTTTGTACATGTTCTTATACACATGTACAGCACAAATTAATGGCTGTTCAAATTACATCGATATAAGTTTAAATAAATAGATGTATAAAAAGAAATGAGGTGAGCCACAATATGAAGATAAAGAAGGCCATGACAGCGACAGAGATTCTGGGTAGAGCGGCGATCAGATCACAGGGCTTTCCCTGCTGGTTCCCTGTATGTTTGTGTGAGCTCCAGTAATCAGGCAACCAGGAGTCTAACTGCTGGTCCTGAGGGTAGTATGTGTGGTGTATACCCCCATGCTGGCCAGGGGGTGGGGCAGGGACGGGGTGGGAGAGAAGTGAAGAGAGGTGTTGACAGCAGATGTACAGGTACACATCCAGCAGGAGAAGGGCCACAGCCGCGTGGTAAAGTCACTGCAGGATCTCATTCAGCTCATGTTCCTTACGCTTCCTATTCAGTACAGACAACAATGGGGTCAGTGTAAGTTCTCACAAAATTGATAACTAAAGTCATTGAAAGTGCTAAAATGATTATTCCAGTCGGTACCAGTCATTATCAGATAACATGTTCTAGAGCATACCGCTTTGGGTACAGATGTTAATTGCTTCACTTTTATTTCTTATTTGAAAAGCTAGGATTAATGAATTAAAACCAGAGCTATTCTTTGAAGTTACAATGCATGCTTCAAATGTGTACTTAAAAGAGTGCTTTTCAGTACTTACTTTCTGGAAGATTTAGGCCGTGAAGACTTGGGTCTGCCAGACTTGGGCCGTGAAGTCTTGGAGGATTTCGGTTTCATGGCCTGCTGTGCCCCCTCCGCTGTGTACGCCAGGTAAACATTTGTCAGGTCTGGTTCCAGGCCCTGCATAGAGAAGTTATTAACACAATTAGACTATTCTTTTAATCTATAACTTTGGAATGCTGTCACATTCACACAATTAAGGTAACAGTAATAAAACCTTTTTACCCCCTTAAACAGCTAACAGAAATAATTAACCCAAACTCTGGTCAATTGACTCTAGCTATAATCCCATTCCAGTGCTTGAGAGCCTTACCTTGTCCTTTTCCTTGTCTGGCTGTGGTGTTTGTTTGCGCATGTTGTTACCAGTGTAGGCCACACACCTCAGCTGCCACTCTCCAATGTCATCATTCCACGCTACGTGCTGCTCTATCATCTCCTGTGGAAGGGAACATAAAAATGCTCATGTGATTTAGTTATTTATCATGAAAAGGAATAGTTTATTTAACAGTCTTTATATTCCCACATGTATTCAGGAATTGACAAGCTTGTTAACTAAGAGATATAATAATTTCCAAAATGATAGCATAAAATCTTCATTTTTATCTGGGTATCATAAAGGCAATTTTCTCTTTAGTATTCAATTTCAATACTGGCCTTAACTACTAACATTCATATCTAGCCGAGAAGTCTTACAAATAAAACAAGATGGATATTTCCCTCAGTGAATGCTGACAATAAACAGCTGTTTCTAGATCGCATACCTGATATTCAGGTGGTATGAAGTTGTCAATGACGAGCATCTGTAGCTTGAGTTCGCGAGAGAGTTGGCGAACATTCTCCAGTAGTCCCTCCATCTCCCGCTGGTGTTCCTGCTGCAAGTCCGCTATCTTTCAAAAACACAAACACATTCACACTTTAAGGAATACAAACAACATATCAACTGCCCTAGATCCATTTGCCATGTTAAATAAAGATGCCTGGTGACCCCGTACAATTTGGTATTATTTGAAAGGGTGAAAAATGAACTGTAATGAAAAATTGAAAATGTTAGCAAACCACTATAAGACCATTTTGCAAAAGTTTAATATAAATGCTTGTATGAGAAGATCACATGCATTAAAACAGAAGTTTGTTTAAATTGTAAGGCCTTTATCTGCTATATATCATGTAGTATACTCATATAAATGTTGTGTTTTGAATAAAAGCCTTTTGAGACACATCTTTGTTTCCTCATGGCCTTAAACCAGATTTACCTCAGACTTTGCCTGCATAAGCATGGTCCAGACTTTCTTCAGTTTTTTGGTTTTCCCAGTAATCTCTTCTTGCAGACTAGAATACTTCTCCATGATGTCCAAACTCTCTTGCTGTAACAAGGTTTAAGAATGGTTGAATGCTAGAGGCTTAAAACCTTCATTATCAGTCTAATGTGTAAAAAGAATATTCACAAACTAGATTCATGAACTATATTTGTAACAGTACCGTTCGTATGACACAAACTAGTTGGTAACAGGATTACATGCACATTAACCATTAATCAAAGTTAACTTTATCAGGCAACCTTGTTACAATGCAGATTGATGTAAACAATTGCCAATGCGCAATTACTCACTTTCTAGAAGGAAATATGTAAAAATGTAGTTAAGTGAGGATTAATTCATGCTTATGAATAGAACTACTCACCTCCTTCTCCTGGAGTTGTTTGCGCAGAAGGTCCTCCTTCTCTTTGCGTTGCTCCAGCTCGATGGCACTCTCCTCCAGTAGCCGCTCCTGCTCCTCAGCCTTCTCCAGCAGATTCTCACCGCCCACGATGATCTTTTTCTCTATAGCCGCCAGCTTCTGGGCCAACGCATCCTGCTCATCCCTGCATACAAGTTCACATGTACATAGCTTGGAAGAACTCAAAACATGCCTTTTTGTTACATTCTAAAATCAATTGCCAAACCCAATTAAAACATGCCTTAAGGATAAGCTAGACCTATCTGAACAAAGGTATCTATTCAAATCAAAGTTCACAAGGTTCTGTTTGCCAGAAAGAAATAGCTCCCTGTTCTGGTTTCACCTTTATAAATATTTTTAAAAGGTGTTATATGGTCAACAGCCTCAAATCTTTGATGCTCAAAGTGGGTTCTCAATCACAACATACTGGAATTTCTTGAGTTCTTCCTCCTTCATCTCGAGGTCCTCCTGCACCTTGTTTTTCTCCTCCTCTGCCATATCCTTCTGTTCCAGCAGCTTACGACGATCAGATGCAATCTTGGCCTGAATCTCCGCCATCTTCTCCTTGCTGATGTGTTTTGCTAGTGGGAGTCATAAAAACATTGTGAGGTTAAACACAAATGGGAGGGAAGGTTACCCATTAAAATGAATTGATGAGAAATTAACATAATTAAGCAAAATGTACAATTTGTATTGCCAGTTTGTTTTTTTAATATTTTGTTGGATGAAATTAGAGCCATGTTAAAATTGGATATTTGCAATTCAATCAATAAATCTTTTAAAAATGATAACAAATGTAACTGAGAGCTTGATTTTATCCATCACTGCTATATAATTAAATATGCAACATTAGTTTTCTAAGACAGAAATAACACAGGTAGTCATTAAACCATGGAACAAAACATTTGTCATCCAGTTTTCTAAACGCCTCACAATGTCTGCAACTTTGTCGATGACAGACGTCACTTACCAAGGTAGACACCACAGTGTGGATTCTATTTTTCATATCGCTAGGACACAGCGCAAAATAGCAGTATAAAAATAAAATTTGATGCAATAATTGATTTTAAAACCTATAAGTCTGTATTTCAGAAACATTATAGAAACTATCAAAGAGAACTAACATATTTTATTTAACAACACACTGATTGACATGTTCCTGAAAAACACTGACATGATGACATCTTAGAAAACTAATTTCATAGTTTGGGTCATGATTTTAAGATGTTACACAAGTTGTACTTTACTTTTACAAGTTTAATTGATGAGAACAATGGTAACTTAAAACAGACACAGTTTACACGGGATGTCCACAGCAGTGTCTACTCTACAGAAGAAACACAATAACCATAGCAAGGCCAACAGATATGTAGAAGAACTTGGGACACTTTCTCCCAGATTTATTCACTCAACTTATTAAGGTAAGAAACAAAACGAAGAAACTTCAAAATAGAGATCTTTAAGGGCTATTACATTTAAACATATAACCCCCGGGGGGAAGGCACTTTTAAATTATGCCATCCCCCTACCGAAGCAAATTAACCCTTTTGAGGTCCCCCTGTGGGTTATATGTTTTACTGGAATAGCCTTGGATTAGGTTTGTTATAGAAAGACATTGTAAGGATCGTTTTAACTACTATAAATAGAAATATTTAAGACAGTTCCAATGCACACAACAGTGAAAGGGACAGACAAGGCAAAGGGGCTGGGTACAATAAAAACTTCAAATATTCACTAACAAATTGCCATAACTGATGAAGTACCGCGGAAGTACAGATTAGAAATAAAGCTATACAGCAGTGACATTTTTGATGGTCTGTTGTTTTCAAAGAACGATTCTAATACAATGCCCTTGGTATATTGGCAGTAAAGGAATAATTGAAGTTTTCAGTGCATCCAATATTCCATACAACAATTATTTAATTTCATATGTACCCGCATCTAGACTCCACAGGGAAAGCAAAATGTAAATGCAATATTATTATGGCGAAATAACAGCAATTCTTATAGCCATATTTAAAGAAACTACATGATTTTTTTATGATATCGTTCATATACTTCACTTGTTTTGTCTAACACATTGGAAAGATGGAGACAACTAAACACATTAATTACAAAACATAAGAGAAATTATATCTCACTACTTTTCTGCAAGTTTTATCAAATCATTTTAAGCTCATATTTTGTGCAAAATATATTTCCAATCAAAAAGGAAGGAATGAACAAGTGTTGCCTGTGATGCACACACATGATCAGGCTGAGAGGAACCATGCAGAAGTCAAGTGTAGGAAGGGGGACAATGTAACAACATACCTGCATCTCCTGAAGCAGTAGGGAAAATGTGAACACATGGTTAGAAACTATCGGACAAGTATTACATTGTTTTAGTCTATTGGTCAAGTATTACACAGTTCTAGTCTATTGGTCAAGTACTGAAGCTGACAAAAAAACTCCACCACAATCATAACGCCAATAATTAGAGCACATGAACCAGTCAGACAAATGTTGTACTGATATATATGCACCTTTTGCTTACAAAGTAAAAGTATGTTTAAGCTGCATATTATAATAGAATCAGCTTATCATGGTTAATAATATATATGCATACAGCTCTCAGAATAAATGGAACAAGTAAAATGGTATAAAGGAGCAAGGTAAGAGGATCCCAGTCCTTGTCTGTTGGCATTTTTCAAAAAGGGGCATTAGTCCAGGCTACACCATGATTTTTGAATAATGGCCGAATTTTAAGTTTTTGCACGACAAAGACTTGACGAGGATGCCTAGGCTATCACAATTACTTCTGCTCTTTTTCTTCAAAAAACAAACAATCTTAAAGTATACATCTACAATATTATACACCATGACAGTTCTTAATTAATTTAAGACATGGGTATTTGTCTTTTAGCTTATAAGACAGACGATACATGGTGCCTACATGTGAATATAAAATAAGCATGCATACAGAGGCAGCATCAGCCTTAGAAATAAAATTCCAATTGTATATACATACATGTATGAATACTGGATGTTTCTCTATGCTACTTACTCCACATTCACATTAGTCAAATGCTACCAGGGAGAATCATATACAACTGAATAACTCAATCTAGGTTAGGTTGTTTGGCTAGATTGCATATTCAAACAAAATGGTTATTTATTTTAGTAATTTTGGTTAAATTTTGACAATTATCTTTTTAGTCAACACTATTCAAACCAAAATATTTTTATACGATAAGCCCTGGAAGGTTGTGTATCATATAGCATGTACCTTTTTTGGTCGTCTTCTTCTTCTTGCGTCGGACCTTGACTCCGTCCTCCCAGACCTCTTCATCACTACCGGACTCCCCTTCATCATCTGTCCCACCTGGCAACAGATACAATTTACCTCAATGACTATAGGAATAGAGACATTTAGAAACAACAATAAGTTGTCATATTTTTTATCTTGTTATTAACAAAATTCAAAGACATTTTCCCAAGAAATAGTTTGATACAATGTGGTTCATGTAGGTATATTAAATTTATAGCTTGGAGATTATGTGTCCATATATGGATTTTTTTAAATTTTAAATAAATCAATGTTTCTAATAACCAAAAACCAAATGACTTGTATTTCATCAGATTACCATCCTCGAGCTGCTTGCGAAGCTCTTCAATCTCCTTCTGGAACTGTCGGAGCAGGGCGTCCTTTGGATCCTCATTGATCTTTGCCTTGTTCTGGATGTTCTTGGCACGGTTTGCGTAGCGGAGCGTGCTGATTGACTCGTCATAGTTGTAGTCTGCCGGACCTATGTTGGCAATCTGTGAAAATAAAGAATAAAAGAGTGACGTAATTTTTAAGTCACAGATTTGTTACTGAATTTTTTTATAGCATTGACCAATTTTAATCTATTTATGTAAATCTATGGGATAAAAACTTACCTTATGATCCACAATACATTTTCAAGCTTCCAAAGTGATATTCCTATGAAAACCATATTTAGGCTAAGAAAATCTTTTCACAGCAGTTGCTGGACAATCCCTTTAAAGACTCAAACAGACTGTCATTACATATCTTTTTGGCAATTTAAGACTTAATGTAAAAAAATATTATCAATTATGGCTTAACCATAGTGGTTTTTGAATTTCCACCCAGGGAGTCCTGCAGCAGTCTGGTGAGTTTGGAGTTCCTGTACGGGATGTGTGAGCTCTTGCCGTCCACGAGAGCAGATATGACGTTACCAAGGGTGGATAGAGACAGGTTGATCTTGGTTGCCTCCTTCAACCGCTGGCCCGTAGCTCCTGTTTTAGCTTGCCTCTCTGAACCCTGCCGGTAGTTAATAAAACTTTCAGCAACTATTTTTATTTTAATAATCAAGAAAACATGTAGGTTTGTTAAAGTAAAAAAATCATATTAAACTGGCCTCAATTTTGGATCTGTAAATAATTTAATTAGATAAAATAAAAGAAATAGCATGTGCACAAAACCACATACTGACCAAACATACCTATGAAGTTTCATGTGCGTACGTGCAATACCTTTTTGGAGCTTCAAATGACACAAGATGTTTGGGAAACACAACAAGACACAAACTCAACTCCTATTAAGCCCCCAGGTGTATATTAAGTATTAAAGATACTTAAGCTTGTTATGCTGGTTATAAGAAATACTTTTACCTCACAAGGTAATTGAAAACTTCTAAATTTGCTTGGGGTTTTCATGCTAAAATATTTACACCTCAACTTCCGTTCCTTAAATGAACTGCCTTTCAGCAATTGCATTTATCAATCGATGAACGCAATTGATTTTGTTATTGTTTGTATTATGTCAACAGGTCCCGTAAAACATAAATCAACATTTTAGAAAGTGTTAATTTATTATATTTTAAATGTATTGTTGCCATAAGTGTTTCAATTTTACCTTTAAAAAGTGATTTCAAGTGGCTGATCTTTTTCCACGTTATTGTGACATCATTTGAAAAAATGTTTCCGGTTACAGTCGGGTCCTTCTATTTACAGAATGGGTAAGAAAGGATTGCTGAAAGGTTTTCTTAAATGAAATGAAGTATTTTTTTAACAATTCTTGAATGAAACTATTGGTGTAAATATAAGGAATGAAATGTGAGGTTGATGTCATTACCGGGGATATGAACCCATTTGGACTCCACACCCTTTGACCAGCCCAATTGCGTTCATACCCCGATAATGACATCAACCCCGCAATTCATTCCTTTAATATTATCTCTTTAATTTCCTTAAGCAATGACGTTTTTCTGAAAGTAAGTAATATCAATTACATACAGCAAGATCGACCAAGTGTAGTTTTCCCACTCGGAAGTGTTGCTCCCCATCCGGACCTTTCTCGCTGCACTCAATGGTAACAGTGAAGATGGCATGTGATCGGGAACTGTGCATGTTCATATTAGTAGCTCCTGTCATTCCTGGTTGCATGGAATATTACAATACAGTAACAGTATGAATATTAAATCATAGTGAGGATTTAATTTAATTGTGTAGGTGATACACTTATAATCTAGTTTAACTGGTTAAGATGAGATGGTCAAACTTATTCTAGTATTTGATATCTCACCCTAACTTTTTTGTTTGTTATATCTTTATGTACAATGAATTATTTATGATAAATCTATTAAAATATGAAAGAAATGTTGTTGAGTCTTACTGTTCTTATTTCCGAGGGTCATAATTCTGTCCATGTCATCAGCATTGTTGACAACAAAAGCAGAGAGATCCTTAACATACACACCAATGTCTGGTCTTTCTTTCACCTTGAAGTCAAAAACAAGTTTCATGAGTGTTATTCACACACTGACTGTATTATACCTTTCGTGTCGTTTGTCCGGTGCAACATCTGTCCTTATCACGATCTAATGGTCGCCAAAGCGCCTATCTAGTAACAATAACCAATGTGCATACAAAGTTCCAAGACACCATGTTGTTTCAAACATATTGATCAGAAAAGTAAGTGTGATGTTGAATAAATCCAAATTATAGGGAAAAAAAGAAAAAAAAAAAAAAAAAGTGTGACGCTGATGACGGGGAGGAACAAAGCTATTCCTTATATATAAATTAGGGATGGCAACGAGTAGTAAAATTGGTACTCGAGTACTCGGACAGTCTTGTGATCGAGTACTCGGGTACTCGATTACTCGGATAACTTGAATAGGTTTTCGGGAAAGACAAGTTCGTGTATACAAGACAGTCATTATGTACCTTAATATAAAAATCAATTAAAAGAAAACAAATGTTGTTTCATGCTTTTAATTTGTCCTTTTCATTTTATACAGACATACATGTACGTACTACGATATCAATGGGAAGTAAAACTCGGGTCATATTCGAGCGTCTAGTTGATCGTGAATGCACTCAATAATGAACAACATTTAGAATTACAATAAACGAAAAATATTTATAAATTTGTTTATTTAAAATGACAGTTTCAGTACTGATGTTTGGCTCATTAATATGCATAATTCCTGAATTAAGTTATCTACCAATCAATTGTAATAATCATTGCAAAAAATACGCCCATTCAGGAATTATTTCTCGTAATGGTCATTACTAATTCGCACGTCAACGTCCATTGTTTGGTGAAAACTCTCTTATTGGTAAACAATACAATGCCAATGGTGTATGAGATGTACCGCTATCAAAACTTCGCTAATTGACACCATTGCTATTTGCAAATAAGAACCCTTTGTTGACATTTTGCAACTCCCAAAACAACTGTCAAATAATTTATTAGGGGATAATTATGTAAACAGCGCGGTTTGGAGGAACCGCCAATTGCCTTCTTTGAAACGCACCAGATCTGATTCTTTCGTCTGTTAATCGTGTGTTTCGTGAATTTTATAAAAAAGATTTTTTTTCGATTACCTGAGTAGTGATTTGGTACTTGGGTACTCAGATGATCGATCGAGTTCTCGAGTACTCGGGTACTCGTTGCCATCCCTAATATAAATGTCTGCCATGATTAGCAGGCAAAAGAAAAACATGATAGAAAACAAGATTCATGCATTCTGTAGTAATTATGATTCTGATGGGGGTTATAGGCCTTTTTATGAATGTGTGTATTGTCTCTGAAAACATTTGTACCAAGTTTGATTTAAATATCCTTGGAGCTATAGCCAACGTTCAAGCTATGGCATTCTGACGACAATGCTGTTGCAGATGACAACAACGCAGTACCACAACTTTTTGTCTTGAAAAAACAGACAAGCTAATAAAGAAGATACTAACTTCCAATCTTTGATTTTGGTCTTTCCCAAGGAGATCTCTGACATCTTCATTGTAGATTTCCAGATAAGATACCCGTACTAAAAACCTGAAATATTAAATAAATCAAATTCTTAAACTTTGAAATAAGCAGTATCTATCAATGAACAGCTACCACATTTTTCTGTCAACGTAGAAAGTTACTCATACACATATGATTCTCTTTACTCATAGTTTAAACAAATCTAATATAATACATCTGAAAATGTTCAAAATGCAATTGAAACACATACCTTGTGTCTCCCTCAGCTTTTGCAATATGACCAAAGATGTGGGCAAATGAGTTAGGTATAACACCACGGAGTTCTGGCACTGCTCTCACCCCTTCCATGGTGAATGTTTTCCCCGTACCAGTTTGGCCATACGCAAAGATTGTGCCTGAAAATACAAATGGTCATATAACTCCAATATTCAATATGACTTTTATTCATGTAGTTACGTAACAAGAAGTGTTTAAGAGGCCTACTTCAACCTGTTCCAAAAATGTCCATTAAGAGGCAAGAAAATTCTAGACTCAGACTGTAAACATATTTAGCCAGTCTAAGAAATATCCAGTTGCCAGAAATCCCAAGACTAACTAATATAAGATGCTTGACAGACTCCTAAATAACAGTTATGGCCAATTACTAACAAGAGTGCCAACTGTGACAAAATATGCCTGTCCTAATCTTAGGACACCAAGAGAGCGGACACCATAACTGAATTTTTCCAATTCAGATAACACTGGAGTGACTGAGGTGACATGGCTTGTTATTTAACCAGATATTCTGCCCACACATATTCTGACAAAATCTGGTAATGATTGGACAAAGGTTTCTAAAGTTATTGATCTGACAAGACCAATTTTAGGTAATTTCTATAATTAAAGGGCAATAACAATGGAATGAAGCAAAACGACTGGTTTTCAAAGTAGTCTGAGACATTCTCCCCATACACATTCTGACCCAAAATGGTGATGATAAAACAAAGGCTTCTAAAGTTATTGAGCGGACAGGACTAAATTGAGGTAACTTGTAAAATCAAAGGGAGACAACTCTTGAAGGACTAAAGTGATATGGCTGGTTATCAAACTTTTTTGAGGTATTGTACCCTTACACATTCTTATCTATCAAAAAAAATATTGGTCTAAATATTTTCTCCCTGGGTTACAAAATTTTACCAAAGTGGAATCCAAAATGACTACCAAGTTGAAAAAGTTAAGTTCAGACTTTTTTACCATTGTATCCTTCCAGCACAAAATCCACAATTGGTCTGGCAGACTCATTGTAGATGTCCACTTGTTTGGCATCAGGTGCGTACACATTGTCAAATGAATAGGTCTTTGGTGGTTCCCCTCTGGCACTCTCTTTTGACTTGACTGTGATATTTTTCCTCACTGTGTCAACCTGTGATAGACACAATGAGTATGAGAACATAGTTAATGAGAGCTGTTGTAGGACGTCACATTTGACTATATGCCACTATGTCAAAGAGATGAATGCATTAATGATGTAAAATGTGCCTGTCAAAAACTATAAAACAAAGTCAAAAAAAAGGAAAAGTCAATCAAATGCCATAATTTGTATTAAGGTTACTATGGAGTAATGTAACCTTCTTTTGTGATGGTCCTGAACATCTGTGTGAAGTATGAAATTCTTTAAATGAATGGTATTTGAGATGGGAGTTAAAACACAAAGCTGACCTAAAACTTTAACCAAACTTGTTAAGTTTATGGGCCATAATTCGTATTATGGTTAATATGGAGTTGTGGCACCTGATTGTATAATGGACTTGAACAAATGTGTAAAGCATGATGTCCATTGAATGAATGCTTATGGAATACCAAGTGAAAATGCCCTAAAACTTAAACCAAACATTCAAAGTTGATCAAGGGCCATTATTTGTATTAACAATAACATGGACTGATGTAAATAACAATCATGTAACCTTATTGTATGATGGTTGTCAACAAATGTGTGAAGTATGAAGTCCCCTAAAATTTAAACTGAACACAATGTGCCATAAAAACTTGAACCTAAGTTCCTATTAAAGTCAATCAAGGACCATAATTTGTATTTAGGATGAAATGGTGTTATGTAACTTCGGTACTAAAAGCTCTTTGGAGCTTATGTTATCCTGTTACACAATCTGACTTTGTTAATAAAATTTTGCTAAAGGTTCTAAACAACTGTCTGAAATATGTGAATTGAATAAAGGGTATTAAAAGTTATAAATGCAAGTGCCAACCAGTCCTTAAACTATAACTGGCGCAGAAGCCAACACAAGTGGTATAGCTCAACTTATTTTTAGAATAGTCCAGCTTAAAACAAAATAATGTTATGTGCAGTTATGATGCTCTGGCACATCCAAACTCACCCAGACTTGTGACGAAAGAACAGGAAGCTATAGCTGATTTTTCTCAGATTTTATCATACAATGATTTTTCTCCCAAGTAAAACTTGTTAAAGAAATATTGGGATGTCTTACATGCACAACTTGAACAAAGCCTTGTCCTTTCTCTTTTTCATTCAGGGGTCGACATCGAACACACACTCTAACACAGTCATTTTCATTCTCCTGAAATCATATAACAAATAAATAATTGTACAAATTTCTTAACAAACTGCAATATTTTACATAATATGTAATATAATATACAAATTCTCTGTGGAGCCAACCTAAGATAGAGATCAAAGGTTTGAAGTTATAGCTTGATTTTTATTCCTAATAAAACAGGGATTTCCATGTCACAGAAAAATAGAGTCCCTGGTGCAAAGTTCAATCTTGGGACCCCCCATTTCAAACTTCCTGCGCAAACCTTGGTGTTTGAAATTGTCTGTCAATCAGTTTAAAAAAAATAATATTTGGATCCAATATAATGACAAAAGATGCCCAATTTATAAACCATGGATAACGACCTTTAGCTGGAATATCCTATGGAAAACCCTGTAAAAGAGGAAACATACCAAGGCCCCTGCCTTCAACCCTGATAGATGATTTCTAATACATTAAATCACAATGAACCTCAATACAAGTAATATCAGTGGTCAAAATTAACGTACATTGTAAGCCTACAAACCTTCAATGGTAAGTTGCTTTCCAGGTGTGCTTAAATTTTGGGAATAATAGAGCAGTAGTGGAAATTAGCACAAACCTGCATGCTCTGCATTTGTAAAATTATCTTCAAGCTTAATTAGCCACAAAAATAAGTATAGGGAACATTTTTAACATTTGGATATTCATTTTGTTCTCTAAAGTCGACTGATTCATACCAATGTAAAATGTATTCTTCAACTGTAAATCCAAAATATTTAACACTGCATTGTTCAATGGAAACATAAAAGCTACACATAAATTATTTTTACCCAATATCTTTCTCATCAATACACTTAAGTGTTTCATGAAACTCAAATTCAGAACGATCTGTCAACTAATCATCACCATTTTTTAACGATCTAGTTATTGCCTGTTATCTTTCCGCTCAATATACTTATCGCAGGGTTCTGTCATTCTTGGCTAGATAAACAAAAAGTGGGATATGGACACGTAGATTAACCAAAAATAAAATTGTCAAAGACCGAAGCGCCTCTTTATATGGACTACAACTAAGTACAAGCTTACTCAAAAAAACATTTTGAATATGTTTATAGCAAGACTTGTTGATCTTTTTATGCCAAGCAGCTGTGTAAGAATGAGGGCTTATTCATCTAAAAGCCTAATTTCGATAACTGATACATGAAGCTGGGCTTGTTGAAATGATAATAAATAACATTCCCCACCCACATCATATAAATTGCATTAAAAGCGTCTACAGCGCCTAGAGAAAAAATTGTAATTTTATAAACATTGTAATTTTGAAAGCAATACAATCGGAAACAAAAAAGTACTATATTTTAAAATCATTTCATATAAAAGTTATTGCATATACCGGCATGGTTTGCCTAAATCTGATTTTCTTGTCTTGATCGTATTCTTCCCCAAAGAGTATTCTACATAAATATTTACGTGAACGCGGACACTACAAATACGACATTTGATTGGTTAAAAATATAAACTTGGAGCAAGTATAATAGTGTTGTCTGCGTCCTGTTGTCTGCTGCAATCTCAGTGTCAATTTCTTATTTCTTCTACCTGACCTCTTGTCACAAACTGTTTGATTTTTGAATAATTCAACCATAAAAATGCTGAAATACGAGGTCGCATGTGAGAGGATAAGAAAAAATCTTCTGAACTGCTTACTTCAGTCGGAATGTTACAAAGTGGTATGCTATTATGAATTTACATTTAAAATTAAATATTTAGAATATAATGCGGATGTCTCTTGATTCGGACACTGTTCTTGAATATATTAATTATATGAACCTTTCCATGGTTTGTTCTAAAGAGAAAGGTAAAAACTTAAAAAAGACAAAAATTGTTTTTGGTTGCAACTGGGACTTTTCACAAATCCTAATCCCAGGTTGCAATGTAGTCCAAATAATTGTACGTTGACAGATCTTTTTTACAATTTTGGATATGGCAAATCATTCAAGTACAAATTGTTTTGTACAAAGAGTGGGAATTTATACCGATCAAGATTCTGGATTAAAGCATATTGGGTCAATAAAATATCATAAAAACAAGAAATATTACCAGATAATGATATTTTATATTAGTTCCGTACTCAAAAAAATAAATATCCGATAACTTAGTATGAGTTTGATGTGTTTTTCTTCATTTCATACTGTCAAATCATAATAATATGTACATGAAGGGCACCTGCAAGGCTGTGGTTCACAGTTTTACAGCAATCAAAACACTTCGGCCATGGCTGAGTTGTTACAATTGTATATATTAGGTCTATCTCGAAGTTGCTGGAGATGGTCGAGTTGTTACGATTTGCATAATCGTTGTCTGTGTCTGTCAAGTTTTGTTTTATTGGAAAGGTAAATCCTGTGTTTTAAAGCATTTAATGCTTGTTTTGTGCAAACTATCTTTGCACTTGCATGGTTAAATATGAATATTAACCTTTATCATCTATCTCAAACATAAAATACTTCTCTAAATACAATTGGGTCACGGACACTACGGACCAGACATTACGGACCAGATTTAGGGACACTACGGACCAGATTTAGGGACATTACGGACCATCTTCAGAAACTTACGGACCATCATTTATAATGTTTTTAAACATTTTTTTTTTTTAATTTATTCACTCAGTGGTCTTAAATTTGTTAATAAATACTTGAATATTAGTGCTCAGTATGAAAATTATCTTTAATGTAACTGAAAAATCCAGGAAATTCCAATGTTAAACATCAATGTATTTTTAATAAAATATTATAATAATTTGAATAATAATGAACGAAATATGTGTTTATCCTATAATTGTAAATGTGAATATTAATGTTTTCATATGTGATCGATTGCATTCTGAAATAAACTTTGAATTGTCATATTTGTTTGTTTTCCGTTTCAACTGTTTTAATTGAAAGGTTCAGTCAAGGCGGCGAATCCACGTGACCAAATGGTTGGTTTCAATGCAAGATGGCGTCACCAAAACGCTCGACTCGAGCCGAAAATCAACGTTATATCTATAATTATGATAGTTTCTTGGAATTTAAACATAGCCTATCATATGCCTACCTACCTAGTGTGTATTTACATATCCATATTTTCCTTGAATTTGTTACTGTTTTCGAGAACACTTTTGCAATGTTTCCAACATGTACACAATCCGACTGGAAGGTTACAGTTCCATTTATCATTTTGGCTCAGATTTAGTAGAAAATGAGATAAAAGTTCGGGAAAACCGCATAAAACACTTAAGTTTTGTTTAAATATAACAGGTACAGGTATTTGTGAACAAATATATTAATGATTTTAAAAGATATGAGAACGAAATGAAAATGATAGATTGCAGCTCCGATTTTTACAAAGATAGGTTGCAGTTGCATATATAGGCTTCCGTCTTGACTGCGAATTCTTTGACTTATTTTTAGTCTCCAAAACAAAAGTATAACCTTTTTTACTTACGTTTGAACAAGATCAACGAATTACACTCGATTGGTTTGTAATGTCAACATGCCATAATCTCATTTTCCGCTAAATCTGAGCCAAAATGATAAATGGCAATGTAACTTACCAGTCGGATTGTGTATTGAGCCGTGGGTTCAGTGAAAGTGCGCCGTTACAATGGGTTTTCACACTTTTATGATTGCCAATTAAAGGTTGTCAGTATAATGTTTGTTTCTTTTGTTATATACCGCCGATAATTGCGGGTACAATTATAACTAATAAACACTAATTAAGGCAACAGAAATCGCCAGTTTTAAACATCAGTTTGCAAGAATTGCAACAAACACACATCGTTTATTTAATATATGCTCGATTTATTTTGGTAAATAAACTGTTTTGGAAAATATTTCTGCTCGATTTATTTTGGGAAATAAACTGTTTTGGAAAATATTTCTTCTGTTGCTTTTAACTGATTTAACTGCCGATCTTTCAAAATTTCGTTCATTATTGTTCACATAATTGTTATAAATGCATAGGTCTTTAACACCTTTTGGAATTTCACAAGATTTTATATTGAGATCTATTCGAACTTCACGGGATTTTTCAGTTTTATGGAAGATATAACGTCATACTGAACACTCATATTCAAGTATTTATTAACAAATTATAAACTAATGAGTGATTAATTTAAAAAAAAAATATGTTTAAATCATGGTCCGTAAGATTTCCAAGATGGTCCGTAATGTCCCTAAATCTGGTCCGTAATGTCCATGGTCCGTTGTGTCCGTAATTCATACAATTTCAATATTTTTCAAAAAAACCCTGTTTTTTGCACAAACCCGTTAAGACCTCACGCATTGGAAGAATCCCCTATTACACGTCTATTATATTAGAATAGGTTGCAATGATGAACTAGTAACATAAATAAATTTAAGTATGTTGTGTTTTATCGCCGTGGGTTACGAAGGACCAGTCACCCAGTTAGCTCAGTTGGTTAGAGCATCATGCTATTGTTCCGGCAGTCGTGGGTTTGAACTGGGTGCACTGTTACTCCCAGGTTTTCATTATTGCGACAACCATAAGCTTTATAAATGTATACTCATAATGTGCTCCACTCAGAGATTAACAAATAGCAACTATTGTGGAAATTATTTTGTGATAAAACAGGAGTTACTGAAAGCTTAAATAATGCTGAAAAAGTCTAAAAAAGCAAAATAAGATTTTATCTTTAAGCTACTTTCTTATTTATAATAGTAATGGGATTTGGATAACATTATGGAGCAGGCAATAAACCCAGGACCCTGTGATACAGTCTGTTATGCTTGCCACTAGACCAGCACCACTGAAAGCATTTTCAATGGAAAGAAAATATTTTTATTTTAAAAACATGAAATCATATTTTATTGTTAAAGGAAAACCAGACACCTAGAGAGTGTTTGCTCAGAGGACACAACATGCCAGAGGAATGCAAATGCCACCGAATAGACCTTTACAAATGTAAACGCTCACAGGTAAACCAATGACTTTTCTTGATATCTCTGTGCTTAAGCAAGACCATCAAAAGATTAAGAACATTATATAGCGCACATTTCACATTAATTTCTATGGCAGAAATCTGTGCAAGAAGAAATTGATAATCAGATGAAAGGCAAGTTGGGTAAGACTGGCCCATTAAAATAATATGTATACCTTACTTCAATTTTTCACTACCTACATCATTCATTTCACTTGATTCTTCACACAATTGTTCATGGCCATCATACAATAAGGTTACATAACTACATATTCTTCTATATACGAATTATGATCCTTGATTGTTTTAGAAAGTTTTGTAGTTTTTGAGCAAGTTGGGATTTTCATTAAAAGTGCCAAAACTTTGTTCGAAGCAGATGTTGCATGGGCTGTACAATTACACCACATCCTTGATGTAGAATGGCATTGTCTTCATTCTACATTAAAATGATGGTGATTAAAAGGGGGTTCTCAGTTTATTTGTAAACAGAAGTGTATAATATATGTTGTATTTTCTATCCTGAAAAATTATTTTGTTTTCAGGTTGATGCCAGAACAAGGTTTCGAGGAAAACATGATTTGTGATCAGTTTGTCACTTCTGTAAATAATATTTGTATTGTTTGTATAAATTTTGAATGGAAATAAACATGTGTGTGGAATAAGTTGTTACTTTAGTTGGTTACAAACTTTACTTTCGAAATTGTCAGGGACTGGTAAAACCAGGTGATAAATTTGTTGTATTTTAGTGAATATATATGTAAGTGTAAATTTACTTACCTTGAGTTGGCAGTACATAATATTCTTCAATACAAATTTCTCAAATGCAATTTATATACCATGGTTTTACTTGGATGCTGTAAATGATGCCCAACTTATATACATTCATTTTAATTGGACACTGGAAATGAATGTATGTATTTTTTTCTGTAATTTCTTTTGTACTTGCTGAAGGGACAGCACGCTGAAGAGACAGTGGTGGGATACAAGGATGTCCCTGTGCTATACCCTAGCTCATTTTGGAAGAGACCCCTTGGTTCTTTCATTTGATCGGTGCAAAGCACCGATACAACCGAGTACAACTTTCCTGGCTTAAACTAGTACTGAGTACACTACTTTTCCAAGCACTACCCTGTAAATGCCGAGCACCAGACAAGGGAGCTACTTGTACCAACTTTTAACATCTTTTGGTATGACGCAGCTAGGGATCAAACCCACTACCTCCCACTCCGTAGGTGGGGGCTTATCTACTAGGCCACAGAGACCCATGAACATTAATTGTAAACAATTAGAAGTGAACTTCTTGAGAATACAAGCTTGTAAATCTATCCAGATAGAGCTTTATTACTTTTAAATGTAACCTTAACCTTTATATAAGGACCTTGATCTTGTTGCAAACACATTTGAATATTTAAATTATGCTCCCAGGACCTTGATCTTGTTGCAAGCACATTCGTATATTTAAATTATGCTCCCAGGACCTTGATCTTGTTGCAGACAAATCATTTGAATATTTAAATTATGCTCCCAGGACCTTGATCTTGTTGCAAACACATTTGAATATTTAAATTATGCTCCAGGACCTTGATCTTGTTGCAGACACATCATTCGAATATGAATATTTAAATTATGCTCTCAGGACCTTGATCTTGTTGCAGACACATCATTCGAATATTTAAATTATGCTTCCAGGACCATGATCTTGTTGCAGACACATCATTTGAATATTTAAATTATGCTCCCAGGACCTTGATCTTGTTGCAGACACATTATTTGAATATTTAAATTATGCTTCCAGGACCATGATCTTGTTGCAGATGCATCATTTGAATATTTAAATTATGCTCCCAGGACCTTGATCTTGTTGCAGACACATCATTTGAATATTTAAATTATGCTCCCAGGACCTTGATCTTGTTGCAGACACATCATTCGAATATTTAAATTATGCTACCAGGACCTTGATCTTGTTGCAGACACATCATTCGAATATTTAAATTATGCTCCCAGGACCTTGATCTTGTTGCAGACACATCATTTAAATTATGCTCCAAGGACATTGATCTTGTTGCAGACACATCATTTAAATTATGCTCCAAGGACATTGATCTTGTTGCAGACACATCATTTAAATTATGCTCCCAGGACCTTGATCTTGTTGCAGACACATCATTTAAATTATGCTCCCAGGACCTTGATCTTGTTGCAGACACATTATTCGAATATTTAAATTATGCTCCCAGGACATTGATCTTGTTGCAGACGCATCATTTGAATATTTAAATTATGCTCCCAGGACATTGATCTTGTTGCAGACGCATCATTTGAATATTCAAATTATGCTCCCAGGTCCTTGATCTTGTTGCAGACACATCATTTAAATTATGCTCCCAGGACCTTGATCTTGTTGCAGACACATCATTTAAATTATGCTCCAAGGACATTGATCTTGTTGCAGACACATCATTTAAATTATGCTCCCAGGACCTTGATCTTGTTGCAGACACATCATTTAAATTATGCTCCCAGGACCTTGATCTTGTTGCAGACACATCATTTAAATTATGCTCCAAGGACCTTGATCTTGTTGCAGACACATCATTTAAATTATGCTCCAAGGACCTTGATCTTGTTGCAGACACATCATTTAAATTATGCTCCAAGGACCTTGATCTTGTTGCAGACACATCATTTAAATTATGCTCCCAGGACCTTGATCTTGTTGCAGACACATCATTTAAATTATGCTCCCAGGACCTTGATCTTGTTGCAGACACATCATTTAAATTATGCTCCAAGGACATTGATCTTGTTGCAGACACATCATTTAAATTATGCTCCAAGGACCTTGATCTTGTTGCAGACACATCATTTAAATTATGCTCCAAGGACATTGATCTTGTTGCAGACACATCATTTAAATTATGCTCCCAGGACCTTGATCTTGTTGCAGACACATCATTTAAATTATGCTCCCAGGACCTTGATCTTGTTGCAGACACATCATTTAAATTATGCTCCAAAGACCTTGATCTTGTTGCAGACACATCATTTAAATTATGCTCCCAGGACCTTGATCTTGTTGCAGACACATCATTTAAATTATGCTCCAAGGACATTGATCTTGTTGCAGACACATCATTTAAATTATGCTCCAAGGACCTTGATCTTGTTGCAGACACATCATTTAAATTATGCTCCAAGGACATTGATCTTGTTGCAGACACATCATTTAAATTATGCTCCCAGGACCTTGATCTTGTTGCAGACACATCATTTAAATTATGCTCCCAGGACCTTGATCTTGTTGCAGACACATCATTTAAATTATGCTCCAAAGACCTTGATCTTGTTGCAGACACATCATTTAAATTATGCTCCCAGGACCTTGATCTTGTTGCAGACACATCATTTAAATTATGCTCCCAGGACCTTGATCTTGTTGCAGACACATCATTTAAATTATGCTCCCAGGACCTTGATCTTGTTGCAGACACATCATTTAAATTATGCTCCCAGGACCTTGATCTTGTTGCAGACACATCATTTAAATTATGCTCCAAGGACCTTGATCTTGTTGCAGACACATCATTTAAACTATGCTCCCCATAATTATTGCTGAGCATATATGTGTAGTTGATGCTGTTTCAATCCTTCTGTTGCAATCACTTGTCGGGTCCATAGATCCTTAACTGATGAAAGGATAACAAAGTTACATTGCACAAATATTCACACCTACCTTCAAGGTCACGGTTATATATTATTAACCATTCAGCCCCATAAAGTTGGAGAGAAACATTATAAGCTCTGCTTTCATTTTAATCTGTTCAATATATAATCGTTTAACATATAGGTAATGTTGCAATCTGATGATTGATATATTTGTAATAAATATGTTTCAACTTAAGCTCTTTATCTGTAAAAGGGATGGAACACTTTCAAAAAACTTGTCACAACTGTTAACGCTGCACTCTCACAGATAGAACGTTTTGACCACTTTTTTTATTTTTTGTCTTTGAATGAGCCAATTTTTGTGAAAATCCATGGGAACCAGTGATATAAGATAGCTGATTTATTTTTTATATATTTAAAGATGCACTATTACTCCCAAATGAGATTTAACACATTTAATACAATTGTTTAAATATACCAAAAAGGATGAAAAAATGTCTACAGTAAAACAATGGTTCTTATGAAGGATACCGAGTTTAACTTAGGCCTAAAAAAATAATTGTGTGGTTCGGGTAACATGGTCCCCAAGAATAGGTAGGGTAGGTCGGGATTTTTTTTTTTTTTTTTTTTAGTTTGGTAAAGGTTTGTTTGCTTTGTTTTTGTCCTTTTTCAGCAGAATTTCAGTTATTTCTAAGGACATTGCTGAGCATTGCTGCAGTTAGGTGGTGTGTCATTGCTAGTTTTGTTGCCATTCGTCACACACCTTTCGAAAGCAAAACATATTAATAATTAATTGTGACAACACTGACCTGCTTCAGCATCTCAAAAACATTTCTCTGCCATTCTCCAAGAAGTAAAGTTAGGAATAATTTATAAACTGTACAAATGGCAACAGACCAAGGTTTCAGTCCTAAGAAGTAAAGTTAGGAATAATTTATAAACTGTACAAATGGCAACAGACCAAGGTTTCAGTCCCAGTTTAAAAGAATGTCAGAACTCCCCAGTATTTTATCATTCCTTTCTATATAGATACTAGTAGTATGTTTGCCCTGTTGACATGTCAATCTCGGATACAGATCCCGGCTCGAACAAAAAACATTATCTCTACATCTTCGAAACTAATCTTGGGTGTTATGAACTCCCGACGTTCTGGAGTGTTTTTTTTCACAAGTCGCACCAAAAAAACAGTAGGGTTGGCGATATTTTCCAGGTAGGGTCGGGTGACCCGAACCACACAATTTTTTTTTTAGGCCTTATAAGAAATGTGCAGAAAACACGGTATTGTTGCCTTATGAGACCAAAATAAATCGCAGTAAATTCACCAATCATTTAATATTTTTGCGTTTCCAGCTTTTAAATACACTGTTATAATATTGTTTTTAGTAATTAATATTTTCCATAAATGCATTATTTAGTAAGCAGTTGAGGGTGTATCACTCAAAATGTATGTTTGTTATACATGTGTATGTATTGATTTTGAATAAGAGAGCCACTAAAACATTAATTTTCGATCGGAAATATGTAAATCTGTGCTCTGGTCTTTTGTTAGCAATCTTTTATCACTGGTGTGCAGATATTTACACAAAAATTTGCTCTTTCCAAGACAAAAAAAAAAAGTTGTAGAAACGGTTAATATCTGTGAGAGTGCAACTTTAACCACTGATGCTGAGTGTAAGTTCTTGATATCTATCTTCAAGGTCAAGCAAGGTCACTCTATAGCCATTTTCCTTGTCTGCTCCATAATTCTTTTACCAAGGATTTCAAAATAACTTTGCACAAAATTTCAAAATTCCTAAACACAGCTCCTGAGACACAGGCTGTGATCATTTATTCTGGATAAAAACAAACCTACAATTGGCACTACCTCACAATCATTATTATAATTCTCATCCTGCAACATAAAAAAAGACAAAAAGTGTTTTATTTTATTTTTTTATTCTAGCAAATAACAAAAAAAAACAATGCCAAAACATTGCAAAGAATCGTGTTTGCCAGTTTCATGGCACTTACTCACTAAAATGGTAAACCCAAAATGAAACAAAAATAACAAAGATCTTTGGTAAAAGTAAGATCTATACACTAACAAAGATATTAACCGGACGGATGATTACAATACAAAACTTAAAAACCGACATCAAATTCAAAATCAATCTACAATAGTTGTTAGAGATTCAACACTTTTTTTAACAGAAAAGGAACAATTCGATATAAACTACTTGGCATGTTGTTAATTTTCTTTTTTTATAGCTTACTTCAAATAATTAAATACTTTATTTCTTTTATAGACAGTTGTCATTTATATCATTAATTGAATAGGTTCAATAATGATTTTTTAGAATAATTTTATCAAAACCTTGGCTCTTTTAGTGCAAGGTGATATTTTATGCATTGTAAGCTTTTAGTCAGTCCGATGATTGAAATCTTCAAGAAGCATATAAAATAAACATGAGAATTTACTAGCATGAACACAAAATGTGCTTTCTTCAACTAGTGCATGAATCTGTTGGTCAGCATGCAGAAGTGGTGTAACTGTCAACATGCATTCGTCAGAAAACAAACAAAATCAAAATAGTATTAAAGTAAAATTCACAAAGAAAAAGTTTGTGAAACAGAAAATATTCATGTGTAAAAAATAAAAGTCGAATAAGTTTTAAACTGAAATGCTGTAAAGCATGTACAAAATTACTTTAATCAGCAATAAAAATAGAAATCATGTAAGAAAACAAAATTCTTTAGTTAAGTTCTGGTAGGTGAAAAGGCCTGAAAGAATGAAAATGGAATGGCAGTACAATCTTATCTGTCTAAACATCAGGTGGAGGATTTCTGTGAAGTGGAGTATTTCTATGAAGATATAAAGAGAATAAATCACAACAAATATAAGTTATATAAATATATACCAAGTGAGAAAAGATTAATAATAGAACACATGTAAAACTAAACACCACACATTTTAGTAGTCATATGACCATAACGAATGTGACTGAGTAAACACCCATGCTCACTTCTTGTTCCATTTTTGAGTCGAACAACTGGGGCATAACTTGACAATTATTAAGTGCAAGTTATGCATGTGCACAGCGCATCTGCAAACATTTGTACCAAGTTGCATTTAAATATCTAACATTTTTATTGAGTTATTGCCAAGGTTTTTTAGGAGTTTTTAGACCACAACCCTGACAAGGTCCACACCCGGGCTAGGATAATACTTGGGTCTTTTTTTCTTCAAAAACAGACAAGTTCAAAATATTCTATAAATAGGATAACAGAGAACCTGAAAAGCTATCAGTTGCTCATACCACAGGTACTTAGTGGAAAGGTAACATTGTTTTGATATTACATGTATTGGACTGATATGTAATGTTGATATACATGGCATGAAGGAGGTAGCAACAGAACTAGCTCTAATTATATGTGCAGATCTATAATACTTACAATAAAAGCAATTGTAGTTTCTACATGAGTATGAGAACGTAAGTAGTTTAATATCTTGTTCAATTTAACTATGCAAGTTAAAACTGCAATAAATAACTAAATACTTTAAAGAAAAAACAAAACAGAAAAATACTACAGCAAATACATAACCCAGAAAATTGCTACAAATAAGAACGAGAGATGTTTGTCAAACATTATACCCCCTAGAGCTTTGTCAGAAATTTGTGGAAGATCGAATACGGTTGTTAAAGATGTAACACATTGAATATTAATGGTTGCCAAAAAATTTAAGAATTTAAAGACACACAATGCAAACTTCAAAAAAACTGCCAACAAAATTTTTAGCTAAAGAACTTCAGCGAACACGTTATATATTACCTTTTTGGACGTGTTAATGTGTTGTAAACATCAAAAAAATAAATATCAACATTAAAGTTATGGAAGCCAGAACTAGACTTGTTTTTGAGCAACTGACCCTGCCCACCAAAATAATAAAGAAATAATAAGGGTCATTAACTGGTCAGGGCAACCTATCACTGAAATTGCATGGTCCCAAGTCAAAGGGCTCTTGAGTCAAAATGCAGACAAGACTTAGTCTACCGACTGATCAAGCTACAGACAATCTGACCAACCTACTGACATTTGCAAATCTATATGCCCCATCTTCTAGGGGGGCATGACAATAAGAACCATTTTTAAAAATGAAAGACATCTACATACATACATAATTCTGTTAAGAAAGTTAAAACATAAACCAATTTAATTACCATAACACTTAAATTGATTCGATAATTAAAACACAGTGGTCGAAATAAACACAAGCCCACTAGCCTTGCACTGGTAAAATATGTCTTGCTCAAGTTCTGAATTTCAGGGCTTGTTCAAAAATTTGATGCCAAGCAAAAGTATAAGAATTTGGGCATGTTCATCCAAAAGTCTAATTTCAATGACTGAAAACACATATATATATATATATATTACAAGTGAAAAAGTTCATATAAATAAATATTAAAGGTACAATTAAATAAATACTAGAGGTACAATATACATGGCAAGTGCAGATTTATAAAGGTAAGGTATATCCCATTTTCTATAAGATTTTCATTTTATCATGCCATTGGCTGTAATGTTAAATTTTGATGCCAGGTCACCCCATATGTTTTGGGTTTCATTTGAAATGGTAGTATGTACTGCTTATTGATAACATATATATATGAAAAAAAAGACTAAAATAATTTACAAACAAGTTATGGCAGTTCGTAATTTTCAATTGAAATCAGAAGTGTAATGCCCGATTTTCGAAATATTGGGGTCTAAAAACAGAGTTTCTGCAATATAATATTTACATAATCTTCCTCTAAGAATTAAATCCTTTCATATGATACCAAAATAATTGTGGGTCACCAGGCATCAAATCCAGATGAATGTTGCATGGATACCTTCAACCGACCTAAATTAATTGAATAGTACATATATATTATATAATCAGTTTTCATTCAAATGTATTGATCAAGCACAAAAACTTGTTTTAGTGATAGAAAAACATTCAATATCATTCTTACATAAATATAATTTTTATAAATAGTTATATATATATATATATATATATATATATATATATATATATATATATATATATATATTATGCACGTAACAAATATTAGACTTAAGATATACTGTTTTGTTTTATCTTGACATAGACTAACATACAGACTTTGAAATGAATCATAGCAGTTTAAGTAAATTATAAATTTACATCCATGTTCATAGTCAGGGAATGCACATATGTAAAGATATTTTATTCTTAAATTTTACAACAGTGATAAATAATATAATATATATCTTGTGGAATGTTGAAGATGTCAATATAAAATGTGCAGCCATTAACACAAATGTTTTTGTGTATTGATGGACTAATCAGTGGTGGTTAGCTGTATGCCAGCTATAGGTTGATGGACCATCACTATGCCAGGGTAGCTGTTAGCAGACTAAGCGTCAATTGACCATCCAGTAGCAGCAGACTCCATGCTTTGTGATACACTGTCGCCATCCTCTCCCATAGCTAGGCGACGGTTCAACACAGCCTGTGGGAAATGGTGAATGATATGTTTTACCAATAATACTGAACATGGAATTTAAAGATTTGAAAAAGGACAGATGATTATAAACAATTTTACTTAATAAGGTTAAAGGCTTGTATCATTATCATAGAATGACATGGTCCAAACAAACCTATACATTTAGTGAGGGGTGAATGCTATGGTTTTAGTTTACTTTCAAAATTGAAAAATTTGATTCAAATCAATTCTTATACAGAAACAGAAACCAGTCTTAAAATTAATAACATCAAGTGTTGATAACTAATATGTTACATTTGATGAATGCAATTTACACAAACTTTCCTACCTTTCTAAGTATTTCTGCTATGGATGAGAGTTGTTCCTGGCTGGCCCCACTCAGGTCATCCAACTGATGTGGGTGGGGCTTTGAGATGGACCTCAACTGATCCTTCTGGCCCTTCAGCTCCAGGGACTGGAGTACAAATGAAGGCAAACCCTCTGACTGCTGGGGGGTCAGTGTCTCACTCATCTCGTTGATCTCACCTAACTGGTCTTCTTGTCGTAAGCTTGTGTTAGGTTTAGGAATATGCAAGCTCTGACTTGTGAGAGGTTGTTTCCTGATAACCTTTGATGCTCAACCATGTGTTTTGTTTTTGTCCAATAGATCTAAAATAACACCCTCAGAGATGCTTTCCCTGCTGGCTAACCGTGACTTCAGCTCATCAGCCATGCTGCTCCTGGGGGCCTGGACACTCTTGGACACAATAGCTATCGGCCCCGAGGCACTCTCCCTAATGGGTGGGGGTGGAGGCGGGGGAGGAGGAACTGGGGAGGCAACCAGGTGTGAAGACTGTAAACTCTTGCTCTCAGCTGGCATTGTCTCATTTGTTTGGGCAAGCGGATCTTTTCTAAGCTTTACTCTTATTGTGGCTTTCTTTGGACTAGGAAAGGATTCAGTCCTTTTATTTGGTTTCTGTTGTTGATCCATATTCTCCTTGCTGATAGATTTTGGAGTATCACAATTGTTACTCTTCTGTTTAGTAGAAGCTGAAGTGTGGGCATGTATGGTTTCCATATTTTCATGGCTTTGTTCTCCTTTATCTGCTGAATTCAGAGTTGTAGTTTCAATTGAATCTCTTTTGTTTTCAGACTTTTGCAAAACATTATCAACAGCTCTACTTTCAACTTTTGATACAAATTTACTTCTTCTTGGTGTTATTGATGGCTTCTTTTTCATTTCAACTTCTTCCATTGACAACTTCACTCTTATATCTTCATTCAAATTATCTCTCTTTTTGTTTTTCTCAGACCCTTTGTTGACCTCAATAGCATTTTCTAACTGATATTTGTCATTGTTTTCATTATTGGATAAAACATCACTGGGTTTCTCCATGTTTCTCAATACTACTCTAATATTGTCGGGCTCAATCTCAGTAGCAGCCTCTTCTTTAAGGTTTTCATGTACTTCATACTTGTCTTTTGAAACAGATGTTTTGTCTCTTAACCTGCTTGTTTCTTCATTTATTCTCTTTTGAAGATCAATGCTTTCCCTCTTGAATGAATCATTGTCTGTTTTCAAGTAAGAATTTCTTTTACGAGGAGATACTGACTTCCTACTTACTGCTGTTCTCTTTGGTTGAGCTTTGCTCTCCATACTTTCTCTGTATGCTTTATGGTCCTCTTCTGCCTTAGCAATGTCACACTCGGTCAACTTCTGTCTGGAGGAAATGTTACTATCTACTACAAATGGTTTACCATGGGTACTATCTTTTTCCAGCTGTAGAATGGCCCTTTCACTTTCTTTTCTTGATGTGTTGGATCTAGAGCTCACTCTTCCAGACAACTTGCCAGCCTGGTCATTTTCAAGATCTTCAACCCTCATGGTATCATCTGCAATCGAGCTTCTTTTAGCACCTAAGGAGACTTTGGTGAAAGATTGAGCAAGGTCAAGTTCAGTACTCTTCCTTACAAATGCTGTATTTGTGTCTTTAGTTTTTGGTGTTGCTGGATTAGTTTTTGGTTCAACACATGACTGTGAAACAGAACTTAGTCTTGGCCTAACAGTAGATTTACTGAGGTCTTCACTCTTTACCGCTCCCTGCACAATGGCTGGTCTGCCAGATGAGCTTTCCATCAGTTTTTGTGACAGTGATAGTTTCTTGTGTGGGGATGGAGGTCTTCTGTTATCAAATGACTCCCTACGTAGATAATCCTCTGAGTACAAGGTGAGGTCCTTAACTTTCTCTCTCCGTCGGCTTCTGGCAGATTCATTCACCTGAGCTATTTCTAGATCTTCCCCTGATGGCGCTTCACTCACGCTACTCCTGGTGCTCACTGCAGAAGACAGCCTGATCTGTGTATCCATGTTAGTGTTACTAATCTCTTTATTAGTAAAATTCTGACTAGATTGGTTACTTCTATATGACTTTGAATCCAAACTGATGGAGGTCCAGTCTGACTCTTGACTGATTCGATGTCTTTCTGCTTTGAACTTTTCCCTAGCAGATTGAAGAGATAGCTCTAGGTTTGGAATGACAACATTCAAAGTTTGTTTTGGTTGGTTTGTTCGGTAGGCAGAGTTTAATATTACACTGTCCTCATATGAGGAGTCTGAACTGTCAGAGCTCTCTCTCTCCTCGCTACTGGATTCTCTTAGGTTTTTCAGGGTGAATTCAGACTTCAGAGTGAATTCAGATTCATCCGAGGACAGTTGCTGACTGACTGAGGTGACAGTGTCACTGTCTGAAGTCTCCCCACCTCTACTTGCGCCCTTACTCCTTGCAGACGCACTATGTGATTCACTTCTCCCACTTGATTGTTTTTTGTGACCCTCCTTGCTGTGATTTAACTGGCGATCATCAGCATTCTGTCCGACCATGAAACTATTAAAGACTGCAGCACTAGGCTTGTCCAGTGTCCCAGTGACCAGCCTTATAATGGTGCGGGTTGACTGAATGTCCTGAAGGGCAGAGTCTGGCACCCCTGCTTCCTGGAACAGTTTCCTCCATGCCGGCGGAAATGCAAGGTTCTCCAGAATCTGCAGTATCTCCTGAAATGACAAACAATAATGCTGTCAGAATAACATTCTGGTATTCTCACAAAAATAATCAATTATAAATGATTATAAAACAACAAATCACAATGCATTCCAATCTTTTTTAATCAATATGAAATCAAATAATCGTTTGGTATTTGCGATGATTAATAGCATGAAACACATAAAACCATTAAAGCATAAGACACCTAAAGCTGCGCAGACTGACAATGAACACCTAGTCTACCTTAAATTGTGGCCTCTTGGCTGGGTTTGGGTCCCAACAGAGGGAGATAAGATGTTGTAGACCCTCTGGTGTGGCTTCAGGAATGACTGGCCGCTTGTTCTTTCTAACCATCTCGAGCACCTAGCAAATGAAAATGAATGGTTAAAACCAACATACATTTTATATGGACTGCTGAACCGTGTGCATCCCTGTTGTTTTGAAGAAAATTTTTGCAATGTTGGCAATAAACTATACTACAAATTGACGTCATTATTCAGCATTGTGAATAAATATGTATTGAATTTTGAATTAAAATATGAAAAGAAATGTTTTGACATACTCAATGTTTGAATTTGTTAAACTACAGAGAATAATAAATAATCAATACAACATACCTGGAAGACACTGGCTCCCTCGTACGGTGTTTTCCTAGTAAGCATCTCCCAGAGAATGATCGCGAAGCTGTACACATCAGCCTTACAGCTCAAGCGGCCCTTGTCAATGAGCTCTGGGGACATCCACACGGGTGTGCCACCTGTTGGACGACTCTTACCACGCCTACCAGACTTCATGCCCGCATCATGCCTGAAAAAGAAATGTATCATTCAACAAGTTCAAATTCATATTCAACATTTGCATCATGGGAAATCATAGTAATGTGTAATGAATTTTATGTTGTCTTGAAGGGATCTACATTATTTCAATCTGAAATAGTAACTGTAACTATAAATACATGCATGTTGGATTGTATTCATTTTTTAAGGTAGAAACTAAAGGTATTCAAAAGTGCATTACATTTTCTATATGAAGTCTACATTAAGTATACAAATGTAACTATAACCTATTTTATAACTATCATGTCAAGGCATAGAGCTAAATGTTAAAGTAAACCTCCATGTATAAAATAAATCATGTTGATATTTCATAATGTACCTGAGTTTGGAAAATCCAAAATCTGCAATTTTTGCCCTGAGGCCCTGACATAGGAGAACGTTTCCAGACTTGAGGTCTAAATGCAGCACCTCGGGACGGTGAGAGTGCAGGTAGTTCACGCCAGATGCCATGTCCTTTGCTATCTGGTAGAACAGGGCATGGTCCAGGGACTCACTGTGGCAAGAGAGTTTTTAAATTACCTGAGCAGGGAATAAAACAACTAATTTTTGACCCGAAATACTTCACAAAAGAGTACCTAATTCAAACTATTGATTGTGAAAAAAATCTTTACAAGTAATAACATCTGATATACGAACTTTTTGTACATAAGACAATTTAACTCTGCATGATAAATTAAAAAAAGAGAGTAAAAACTCACCATTCAGGGTTATGTAGATAGTTGTACAAACTTCCCCCTGACATGAGTTCAAGCACCATCATGGGGAGCTTGCCAGATGTACACACACCCATGAGCATCACCACCCGAGGGTGGCGAACCTCCTTCATCAGGCTCACCTACACAAGGGTAAACATGGTTTACAAGTTGTATACTAACAGGTATTAGATGGATGTAACTTATGAAATCTTTCTGTCATTAAATGCAGCTTGTCATGTTTTTTCAATGTAAAGTATAAATATGAATTTCTGCAAAAAAATAAAATAAAACATTTTGATAAAATACAATGTGTTGAAAAATATTTAACTGATTTCTGATTCTGACAGTTAAAAACTTGGGTTAAGTCTTATATTTGATCCCTGTTTCCCTTAGTGTTAACTAACTCTTGTTTTAGTTTGTATTTGTTTCAATTTTATATTGCCCCTTTATTTACCTCCGCTGCAAAGTAGTTCCTGTCATGTGCTTTAAGTGCTGACTTGAGCTGCTTGATAGCAACCTCCGAACGCTGGTACTCTCCTTTATACACTCGTGAAAATGTGCCTTCACCTAGCTTGTCTGGAGTTTGAGGAAAAAAATCTCAAATACATGTACAGTGTAAATTATTATAAATCTTAAGCTGTGTGTTTATTGCTGATATAATTTGTAATACCTTCAGCTAAAAGAGGTCTGTGGAGTCACATTATCGAGACAAACCATGCAAAAGTTGAATTAGTGATAATTTTCAAATCCATCTTAAAGTAAAGGCTTTAGGAGCACATTACCTAGGAAATATCATTTTCTGTCCAAAAGTCCCTTTTTCACAGCCTTTGGATTTTTTTTAATAACCACAGGTGTTATTCACTTTCTTCTATTTAATTTAACATGTACATGCATTAATGTATTTGAAGACAATTAAAAGCCCAGCCTACCTTCCTCCCTGTATGAGATGTCATTACTGTCCACCTCCAGGCTGGTCAGTGGGTCCGTCTGTCTAATCCTCTCTAACTCAGTCTCCAGCTGCCTGTTAACATGTGTAATTAATACATCATATATTTTTCTGCTGTATTCTATACAAACCTAATGGAAGCTACTGACTTGAAATGTAAGCCTTATGAAAGCATTTTCTTTAAATACAGATAAATATTTGAATTTCAGAATTAAGTTATTCAAATAAAACCATTTTACAAATGAACTCTCATAACTTTCCACACTGCTGTTACATCTGTATTTTTCTATCCCTTCTTTCTATCCCTTTGAATGATACCCCTCCCAATACTGCCCTGTACCTGATCTGCCTATGATGCTGGTGTTTCTCCCGTCTCATCTCCTCCATGAGATCCCGGCGACTCTGCCTCACTCCTCCCCCCTCGGTGTGGCTCAATCCCACCACATCCTGCCCATACTCCCCACCACCGTACAGCTCCCGGCTTGCATCTTGGGGAGGGGATCTGTCAGGAGATTGAAGGTATTCATCCAGGAGGCTTCTCAAAGCAGAGTTTTGTGATCTAGCAGATGCATGGCTGGATCTAGCAGACATTACTCTCTCTGAAACAAAAAACAACAAATTGAATATCAATATCTGAAATAGCAAATTTCATGTTTTTAAAGCAGACCTGAATAAGACAAATTTAGCACAATAGCCTGCCAGAACAACTAGCTGATAACTGGTTAAATCATTTCTTCATTTCAGCCCAAGACCCATCCACTAAAGACAATGATAATTCAAAGAAGTAATTAATAAACTGACGGAAGAGTTGTGACAGCAAACAATGTACAGTAAAACTGTGGTCCATGCACAAAACCTTATGGCTCCCTCGAGGTAATAATTTCACACTTTTTCCCCGAACGCTTGTTCCAAAATAAACAAACATTGCAAGGTGTTACAATTTTCGCAAATTGTAAAAATTGCAATAACAGTTGAAAGGCAATTTGATAAGGTGTGACACTGTTTATGCATGACCAAGAGTAGTTGATAAGGGAATTTGAGAAGATAATTATGAGAAGTTAATTGTGAGAAATGCAAATGAGTAAACACTACCATATCGTTCTAACATCGAAATCTATGAAAAGAATTCCTTCTTGTCAAAGGAATATGTAAATTTTGTAAAAATAAACATTTCTATTTATTCATTTATTGATATTTCTTTTACATTTAGTATACGAGAGCCTGAAAATATGAGAGATTTCCAGAACACAACACATAATCGGTTTCTTAGTAAACAGTCAGTTTGACGACTTCAAACTTAAAATACACTGAAAGATATTTCATAACAGACTGGAAAATTGAAATTTGGGTCGTTCGAAACATCGTTTCACTGGAGGTTTTGGCTCGGTCCCCGGTGTCCTCAAGCAATCGCAGTTTTACTGTATTATCAAAGAATTTAGGACTATCCCTTTACTACATTAAATCCCTACCATTCTCATTGTCGGACCTGGAACCTGGGCGCCGCCTATCTCTCTCTATCAGCTGTCTCTCAAAGTGCTGGAGTTGCTCCTGTAACCCACGCACCAGCGTCAGCGTCATCTCGTCACCACTCCCTGCTCGAGCCTTCAGTTGTTTTATCTAAAGTATCCGAATTGATAATTCAACAAACATGAACTTTTCTCGTAAAAGTATTCAAGCACAACAGGAAAAGGCTTATTTTAGTAATAAAAGAAAACTTAATTAATTCATTTACAACAACAACTATATATGGAGTATATGGGGTATTGAGATATCTTATATTCCTAAAATATATTATTCGTACAAGTGTTTAAACAAAAAGAGCAACGTTGACAAAATATATATTTAAGAAATGTGAGACCTTAGCCTGTATTGATGAGACCCTGTCTTCAATCTGTGAGTATGTAGCACTGGTGTCTGTCCGGTACCCACTCTCTGGCTCAGAGTGACTGCGATCTCGCTCACTGGTTCCCAGCTTGTACGTTGATAGCAAGGGGCGCTCTAAAAACATAATCATTATATGTAATGATTTTAAGTTCCAAACTGTTTTCATGTTTAGCCATTACATACAAGACTAAAAAAGGAAAGACCCTGGATGAAAATTCACAATTATATTTCAACCAACAGAAGCATTCATAATAATGCCCTGCCAACTGAATCATGTGGACTTCATAGATATGTTTGTAATAGCCCCTTTAAAAGCAGCCAATTAGGCATCTTGCATTTAATGTCTGTGTGGTAATTTGAGGTTATGACCAACATCCCATCAAAGTGTTAGGATAGAAGGTATAGTTGTTGCCAAGTTGTAAATGTTGTTATAAGTTGATATGTAATAGTTTCTGGTAAAATATGTATGTGACCTTCCTACAGAAGTAAATAAGTTGCTGCTTAAAAGTCAATTAAAGTGGTATATATATATATAAGTAATATAATAACTGAAATGTTTTGCCACTGTCGTATTATGAACATATATGTTCATAATACGACAGTGGCAAAACATTTCAGTTATTATTCATTGTATTTATTTTTTAATTACTGTTCTAAAGATGACCATGACTGGTCTATCTGGTGACTGTTGATCTAAAAATGTCTACAACAGGAATCTTCAGGTCATGACCAACCTCCCAGTCACATTTGAGCACAAAGTGTTCTCTTTCTTCTCTTTAGCTTTAATAGACAAGGGTTTTTTTTGTGTTCAAGGTCACTCGAACCATCTTGACAAATGCTGACTTCAAAATCAATGAAGCTCATCTGCTCTCTACATTGTGCCAAGTTTGATGACCTTAACCCCAAGCATTTTCCAGTTATCAATCGGACAATGTTTAGTCTGACTAGCCCCAGACTGACATTTGCAAAGCAATATATCCTTTCTTATTTGAAGAGGACATAATTATGTCTGACAACTTTTTCAAGGGGTGTTAATGTTGCACATGGCTGAAGACTAAAAAGTAAAGGATACATTAATATCATACTAACAAGACTGCCACTTCATCAATTGAACTTTATAGTTTAAAATATATACTCTCGCAATATACACCCACCTATGTTTGCCTGCATGTCTGACCCGAGAGATTTCCTGGTCTCGCGTCTGTGGGACCTGCGGACCTCGGTCCGCGGAGCCAGCACCTGGGTCCGGTTCTGGGCTGACACAAGCGAGCCTCCACGTGGATCTGTCATGTGGAGGACAGAAACATGATCAGTGATCAATAAATGTGCTTAAATTATCATAATGTACCTCAGACTTCTGAAGAAAAAAAGAGATACACATTGAAGTTTTTTCTATAAGTTAATCTCATGTATATCTTGTAACAAATATTCAATGAAATATTATACTGCCATAAATACAAACAACTTTAAAAATGTCTGAATAATATTTACGGTAAATATTATATTTTTTGTGATAAGTTCATGAAAATAATCTAGCACTATCCAACATTTTTGATATTTGAAATGAAGTCCCATTCTGCCAAATAACTAGTGGTACTAGGATCTGAGACTTCCAGATTTAGGTCTGACTTGTATTTTTTTTTCCAATTTTGGAAGCCCCAGACTTTTAAATAATTCTGTACATACCATCCATGTTTTGATTTCATATAGTTGAATCTCAAAATAACATTATAAACAAGAAATTGGAGTGAGACTGCAAGTAATTGATTCAAACGCCAATATGATTATGGTTCGAGTAATTGATTCAATTGTCGCTATCCCTTTAGTTGTCTATTAACATTTATTTCCGTAGTCACAAACCATGATTGGTTCATATGTTAATTTGTAAATGTATTCGCTGTGAGCATGAATAATCTGTGAACACACACCCTTGAAGCTAGATCTTGATTGCAGCATGCACACAAGTAATATTTATGTTTTTCGTATGGGTAGATGACAAATGTCCATGTTGAGATACACATCTTGTGCCCAGACCAGAACACCAATAAAGCCTAATAAAAAAATTCTTTTTGAAATTGCAACCCACAAACTTATCTGTAGTAAAAAAATTTGAAAAAATTGTTAAAAAAATTAACTCGCAGACTGAAGTCAAAGTGTCAAATATTGATCTCCCATGCAATCAAAAGTAACCTTGTGTTTACAATAACCAAGCAATATAAATATATCAATTATATCAATTCCTGGCCAAATGAAAAAATATCTCATCTAAGCATGTTCAAACACATATGGTCACATTTATTATCTTATACTAGTTGCAAACCAACCAAATTTAAAAACATGTCTTAACAAAATGCATGTTTCGATAATTTCCATGCAAAACACTATATCTAGACTAGCCATATGGCTTACTTATTGGTGGTAAAACATAAATGACTGTTGGTAAAGCCCTAGATTCACTGCACACTGAAATCAAAGGAACATATGGTAACACAGTTTCATAAAGTAACTTAAGTCATGCAAACTGGATGTCAACAAACTTCTATAATGACTTTTCTATGTACCTACACATTTAAGTTACGTGTTGATTACTCTGTATGAGTCATATACATAATTAGATTTTAATTTCCACCATTCATTTAAATGCCTACAGTTCATATGTAAGAGCAGGGTTACAAGCCAAGAGTATAACAAGGATGTGTTTTCTCATCAGCTTTAACCCAAGCCATATTTCAAAGATTTCTGCCGTAGATGTACATTCATTTTTAATACTATACACTTCTTTACATGTATGTACATATTGACCAGACAAGTGAAATTGTTCAACTTCATTATACAAAATTTAATATTCATGTAAAATGGTTGTATACCTGAGTTGTCCGGATTGGACATGATGTTAACTGTGACCAGACTCTCAAGCCCATCGTCACGGTGACTGTGGATGACCTCGGACCTTGGGGTCTCCTCTCCCTCACTCTCCCCTTCCCCAACAGACTGCTGCCAATTCAGATAACAATGGTGTAGGAATAAAACTATCATTGCTCTAATATCTGATTCTCAGGCATTACTTGGATATATAAGCTGATTGATAATTAATACTGCTTTAAAGGAACTCAAATTTAAGTTGACAGCTATCTTAAGACTTATTACAGCAAAGATAACACTGAAGATATAACTCATTTATCCAACACACACAATGAAACTAAACTTACATCCTTTTCCCGTTCCCTCTGGAGGTGCCTGGCAGCCATCTTGTCACGGCGCTGTTTCAGCCGATCACCCTGGGGGGCAAGTGGCTCACCCTGAGCCTGACTGCGCACACTTTTCTCCTCATACCGCTTTGCAGCTGCCTGCACACCTGTAAGTTTGTTTAAGTGTTTTAATTAATAATCAACTGTGGAATTTATGATTTCCGTTTAAAAGACTGGTGTGACAAAATGTTAAAATTGTTATTACTTAAGTGCAAGAAAGATGTTTTTCATTGCAAAACATAACATGTACATGCACAGTACAAATCTAGGAAAGCAGATATTCAAAATCAGATATCATGCTTCTTTAATTTATATTTGAGTCTATTGCAAACATGTAGTGTCAGACTATATCCCTGTATGCAGAAACATTATAATGAGAACTGAAATGAAAACCAAAACTGACCTTCTAAAGCTTTTCTCTTGACAGCATCAGCAGAGCGGCTCCTGGCTCTTATAGTTCTTACTTCTTTCTTCCCCTCAGTCTTCTTCACGATAGTCTCCTTGTTCACCTTGGCTGGTTCTCTGGTCAGTGATGCACTGCGTGGACGCAGCAAAACCCCTCGACTTGGTTTTGACTCAAGGTTAACCCTTGAAGATCGCTCTGAGGCAAAGGAATTGCTTCTTTTTAGTCCTCCTTGATTGCTTGGTTTGTTAACTTGACTTGTAGGTTTATTTACATTCTGTCCTGGTTTAGAGGCAGCTTTAGCTGAAGGAGGTTTTTTTTCTATAAATTTGGCACTACTGGACCGAGTACTAGCCGCAAATGATGGAGTACTGGCCCTCACATTTCCCATGCTATCCTGGCTGGAAAGCTGGCTTTGGATGAGGCTAGGAGTGCTCACCCTTCTCTGTACACTGATTTCCACACTACTAGAAACATTCGACATTCTACTACTGCTTCTTACAGGCTCATTGCCTAGATCAGTCTTTAAGTTTTCTGCACTTCTTTTTACAAAAGTTTGGTTTTTATGGCAAGAATTATCACTACAAGCTTTACTGGCACTGGATTTTTTATTTTTTGTAATAGAATTTCTAATTTCTACACTGTCATCTGTACTTTCCCACTTGACGGAGTCAACATTCAAATGTTTTTTTCTTTCTGCACGTTGTTCTGACACTTGAGCAGGTTGTGTCTTCAAATCTTTTATACCTTTCAGGATCCTGTCTAGGACACCAAATGCTGTAATGCCCATTTCGTGAAGCTGGGAGGCTGACATGAACTCCAAGTCCAACAAATCTAACCCATTTTCTGCAAATATCTGCACATATTTTTCCACATCAGGAACTCCAAGACCTCGCAGCCAGAATTCTACTTCCGTGTTACACTGTTTGGCTGATGCAAAGGGACTATTATTACTATAAAAGCGGTCTTTTATACCATTATTTGTATCACAATGGCCATTAAAATCAGAAAATCCAAACACATCTCTGATAGGAATGTTAGAACTAGTATCATGGTTTGAATCAATAACAGCACAAGATAGTTTTTGTCCATTCACACTTTTATCAAGACTTACTCTCTCTATTAAAACCCGTGTTCCCTCTAAGTCTAATGATCTACCATTATATTTACTTCCTGATCCTATTTTAACTTGACCACTTTTAGGATCAATGTATATCTCACTTGGCTCCTTAAGCTGAGTTTCAAATACACCAGCATTAGGATTTCTTTGTTCAGAGTCCACTTCTCTTATACCTTCTGATAACTCTCTTGGAGTGTATGTCACACACATCGTATTTGGACTTACTTTGCCTGTCAAGTTTTTCGACTGAGCCTTCTGTTTATCAACTATTTGGTCACCTTTTTTAGATGCGTAATTACCCTCATTACTTTTCAATGCAACATTAGAATTTGCACACTTTAAATTCCTACTTGAATCAAATTCATCCATTCTAGATTTTCTGTGTACATCAGTTTTATGATTTGATCCAGACCTGACCCTGTTGACACTTTTACCTTCTCTAACACTATCAAGTTTAATTGTCTCATTTTTCACTCTGTTTGCTAGATCATTCCTGTCCTTTTTTACGGATATTTTTCTTTTTGCACTGTCAGCTGGTTCTTCACTTGTAGGCCGACGTGGTGCGTCAACAACTTTTGTTACAAGAGGAACATCTTCCTTCCTGTCATTGTGTTCTGTTCTATTCTTTATTTCTCCTGCCCATGACTCCCTTCTGATCACCTTTGAACTTGCTTTCTTCAAAACCTTTGTTTTCAGGTCTGTCAGTCTGTCCTGATTCACATCACTACCTATGAGTTCTAAATTTGTACCTACATGGGCATCATCATTTGGTACTGGCCCTCTGTTATGTCCATTTTGTTGTGTTTTGTCTTTATCAACAAGATCCCGACTGGATTTGTAGGTTGTGAGCTTGCCCGCTCCACCATGCTTCCATCTTGAACTTTCATTTCCTTTCCTTAAACAAAAGTCACATTTATGTATTCTTTTATTCAAGCTTTAATCAACATATTCTTTAAATCTAACATTTGTTTAGTTGAATTCTAAAAGAGGGGTGCACATACATGCCATATTTTTGAAAGGCTTCCCGGGAGATTTTGATAAGAATTCCAGGGAATTTGGGTCATATTCCAGGGGATTTTCATCATCGCCATTTTGCGCTTTGGCGTGGGTACCATTTGACTTTTTTTTTGAAACATTCAGAAAGATTTCTTTACTCTTGATTTACATTTTTATAAAACAAGTGTCACCATGCACTACTTCAATAAACATTCTAAAGCAGTTTCAAATCTTGTGAAATTCCTTTAATTATCCATTGTTATTATTTCTAAACACTGCTGGATTTTACTTTCACAGCATGTACTGAAATTGCCAAACTACATGTGTCCCATGTAACTAATGTAATAACCTGTTAGTCAGCTGCATAGTGAAAAATTTGTCAAACAACTGCATACTTATGTTTTTACCTGTTAGTTGCTGGGTCAGCTGCATAGTGAGAAATTTGCCTAACTGCTGCATACATTTTACTTATGTATTTACCTGTTAGTTGCTGCGTCAGCTGCATAGTGAGAAATTTGCCAAACTACTGCATACTTATGTATTTACCTGTTAGTTGCTGGGTCAGCTGCATAGTGAGAAATTTGCCAAAATACTGCATGTTACTTATGTATTTACCTGCTAGTGGCTGGGTCAGCTGCATAGTGTGTGTGTAGCAGGTAGGCCGTCTCCAGCTCTGCAATATCTCGCTGTAACTTGCTACTCCCCTCAACCAGTCTATCATAACTGCAGTATGCAACACAAGTGACTTGTATAGTGTTCATTATTTACTTTATATGATGAACAACAAAGCAAAGATTTTTATTGTTTTATAATCGTACCTTGCTGGATTAAAATTATCAACTTAAATTCTTGTTTTTGTGCTGTATTAATAAAAAAAGCTCTTGTTCTATTATCAGATGTAGTTTTCAAGTTAACTTTATACAATTCACATAAATATAGTTTTCTTATTTAGAGAATATAGCTAAAATCATATATTTCAATGCATAATTTAATGAATGTATTTTAGCCAAAATAATGGCAAGTGCAAGTAACAGTAGAGCAGTACACACAGTGAGTTTGAGTTGATAAATGTAAAACTTTATCAAAAAGAAGTAATGTTCATACTGCCTGTCTTTTTGCCTGGGTCTCGCTGCTGATGTCATTATTAATTGTTGTAGTTCACCTCAAGTATAAAGTAACATTCATTTTGTATTGGTTTAAACATCCTGAAAAGATAGTACATTTCACTTTTAAAACACTAAAAAAAAATTATATATATATATATATATATATATATATTATATCAACTTGATAATGGTGTATACAATATGTAATTAGTAACCTAATAAGTAAGGTACATTCATTAAATAAAGAGCTCAACAGTCTTAATTATTTCACTTAATTAATGAAGAACATACTACCGTAATGCAAGTCTTAAATGAGAAAGATTGACCAGTTGCCTCTTTTAGTACTGTGGCATTGTTCACATGATTTAGAATTTAAAAGGCTACAAAATAAAAGCAATGTTTTCCTGGAGGCAGCGGGAATATCCTATTGCTTGAATGATATACAGCATTGCACTCTTCAGACAGGGCTATTTAACTAATGCACCAGTCAATTGTAACCACTGCCCCCCAAGGTCCGGGAAATAGCGGGGACTATGACTTTCTGTCCAGCCAAGCCCGGGTAAAATCCCCCCCCCCCCTGCGGGGAGGAACTGCCAAATGCCCCCACACCCAGGGACTCAAGGTAAGGCCCATTTCCTTCTATATTTGGCGCGAAGACAAAACCACTGCATTTACCTGGCACACCAGCCCATTTCGCCGGCTATCCCAGTATACTCCCGAACCTGGGGGGGGGCTAGGTTACAATTGACTGGTGCATAACAGCCAGGCTGATAATTGTATGTTTTTTATCTTTTCAAGGACGACAAAGATCAAAAGAAAATAAGCGTGAAACACATTTCTACCAACATAATGTATGATTGAACAGTCTATCGACATTTCATAATATATCATATAAGAATTCAACTAATACTAACCTTAATCAGAAGTAGAAATTCAGACAGCAGATTATTTTAAATAGAAACAGACAGGAATTTTTGAAACGGAAACAGTGTCAGACAAACACCAGAAGAAAAAACTGTTCTAGTGGTAAGGTTAAACTTCTTAAAATTTGGAACATCTGTCAAATGATTTTGAGAAAAAATGAAACGATAAAATGTGTGGATAGCCTAAATCCAGTGTGTGTGCATGCTTCCTCAAATACTCACATTTGAAATTTATGGAAGAAATGTTAAACATTATCAGCATAATGCTATCAGCTTTATGTATGTAGTGTTGTAACCAGCTGATTTTGTGACTGCGCTGAAGTAACCAGATTCACATTATTTTCATCATAATTCTAAGTTTTAACTCGAGACCAACTGTGACTTGTTTATATCTATAGTCCGTGTTCATGACCCTCCCTGACTTTTGTATATAGACACATCTGTCTAGGCCCTCCCTGACTTGTGTATATAGTCACAGCGCTCGAGGCCCTCCCTGACTTGTGTATATAGTCACAGCGCTCGAGGCCCTCCCTGACTTGTGTATATAGTCACAGCGCTCGAGGCCCTCCCTGACTTGTGTATATAGTCACAGCGCTCGAGGCCCTCCCTGACTTTTGTATATAGTCACAGTGCTTGAGGCCCTCCCTGACTAGTGTATATAGTCACAGCGCTCGAGGCCCTCCCTGACTTGTGTATAGTCACAGCGCTCGAGGCCCTCCCTGACTTGTGTATAGTCACAGCGCTCGAGGCCCTCCCTGACTTTTGTATATAGTCACAGCGCTCGAGGCCCTCCCTGACTTATGTATATAGTCACAGCGCTCGAGGCCCTCCCTGACTTATGTATGTATAATCACAGCGATGCAGTGATGTCAAAAACGTGCTCTGCAGCGATAATGAAAAAAGAAAAATGAAAAATCACGGAGCCTGTTCCAATTAGCCACCAGCTTACAAAACAAGAATCTAAACAATGCATACTTAACATAATTTGCTGTACAGTCAAATATTAAACACGCCGTTTTGTAGCGAAACCTTATCGTGCTCTTTTGAGATCTAAAACAATAACAACATCATTACCTGCAAGTATCGACAGGAAGTGTTGTTATCATCAACAATGTCACTTTCGAAAAGCCACTGCCGTAAGGATTATATGATTTAGTCATAACGGACTGAATGGCGATAAAATCGGGTTTTACGGACTTAACTATTTGGCCACAAATAAACTTGGATACGTTAAAAATTATGCTCAACTTTCATGCATTTTTAGGCAGACTCCTATAGTAGTTTAAACTTTTCCGTGTTTTTGCTCGTAATCTGAATCTGAATGATACATGTCACCAAATTTGTTCCAGTCAATAATTTGTGTGACAAGGAATTAGTTTTTATACAAGTCACATTAAGTATAATAGGCACAAATTGCATTTTGTGGTGTTATGCGTTGAAATCTCACAAATGCGTGTATTTACGTAGTCTTCCGATTGTTTAGCTCTTAAAGTGCTATTAGGTCTTTGAGTTTTAAGAAATAGGTCAATCTTAATGGCTGATACGTGCCCGTCCACCACCTTGTACAAGAACGTCAACCTCAAGTGCATGCACCTCTCCTGGAGGCTCTGTAAGTCAAGGTCTGGAAGCATGTTGGAGACGCAGCTCTCTTGCTGTTCTGTTCTGAAACAGACTATAGATGCTGGACTTCACTTGTAGAAAAAACTTAGTAGCAGACTCACGTCTTGTGTTTGTCTTTCACAACTATAGATTGAATACTTAATTGTCAACCAAAACATATAACATGGTGTCAGAAACTATTGAATTCACGTCATCTTATATGGATCTTTTAAAATAACAGTTCCAATAAGTGACCATTAATCAGCAAAATGGCTCTCTCTGGAATATCTCCACCTGTGATGAATTGGGACAGTTCAAACTTGCCGACCGAGTGGGAATATTTTGAAAGGCACATTAAACTGATGTTCGCAGGACCTTTAAAAGACAAGACCGAAGAAGAAAACGTAGCATTCTTACTTATTTGGGTCGGAGAAAATGGACAAGATGTTTCACAATCATGGATATTAACCAGTGAAGAACAGAAAAAAGAAAAGAAAAACTTGAAACATACTTCATCAAATTCAAGAAACATGTACAGCCAAAACTAAACCCAGTATTCGCCAGATTCGAATTTAACAACGAAAGGCAAGGAGAAGACAGCATTGAACAATTCGTCACCAGACTTAAATTAAAAATAATGGAGTGCAACAAGAAAATACTGTGGACGAAATGATCCGAGATAAAATTGTATTTGGCATAAGTAATCAATAACTAAGAGAGAAACTAATCGATGAGGGTGAAGGACTAACCTCAGAAAGGGCCAATCAACTATCTTAAAATTTTGAATATTGTAAACAACAGATGAATATTCTTAATGCAAGATCATCCCAAGATGTCAACTTCGTCAACAGCCGTGATCGTGGACGTGGACATGGACGCAGACTTCAGATACCAAGAGTGCAAAATCCGCCGCAGAATAGGAGGAAAGAACCGACTTGTGGAAAATGTGGGACAATACACAACTAATCAGACAAAAGGAGGTGTCCATCACATGGAAAACAATGCATACTGTGCAACAAATACAATCACTGGAAATTTGTATGCCGGTCGAAGAAAGATGTGCACCAAGTGACAAATAGCGTGTCACAGATGAGTGTACATGCCAATTCGGATGAGGATGATTTGTGGATGGACAATTACTTCTTAGGTACGGCAAGTCACACACAATCGTCCGCTCCAGATCGCACATTTGTCATGCCAAGAAATTCTATTATTATATCCAATTTTCGATTAAGAAGGAAACCCTTGTTTTCAGGGGTTATGCCTGCATATGCAGGATTTTCCAGTCAATGGTTTTGTGATTATCTAGGCAGCTATTATCAATTATCTGCTAATTGCTAAATCATCGAAATTATGCTCAGAATGAATTGCATGGGAGCAATGACTCTGGTCAGTTTTTGAAGTAGTGCATGATTCTGAATCTCAATTTTTATACTTCGATACTTGTCAAACATAACACAAACATTTCAATAATGGTTTATTACTGATTATAGACATTATTTTCTGAACTATGATTAACTAAGTATTAAAACTTCTCATTGACAACGGAATCTAACTCTCTAAACCAAGCATTTGAGTTTTGTTTAAAAATTGAAAACATCAAGTACAGACAGTTGCGCGTAGCTACATATAGGGCTTGTAGGCTCGGGCCTGCAACTTTTTTGGAAATTTTGAATAACTCAAAAATGCAGCAAAAACTACTGCAAGTATCGTTCCGAAACAGTGAACACAACGTTCTATATTGTAAGCAGCGAGGCACCACCGTTAATTGGGCTACAGACATCTGTAGATCTAGGATTAATTAATACAACTCACTTACGCAATTGACCGAGACCCGGAAAAAACAAACTGCATTTGCGTGAAGACGCTATACCGGTCATAACGCCACCAAGACGCGTACCTGAAGCTTTAAAATCGCGCTTAAAAACCAAACTTGATCAAATGGTCAAAGACGAAATCATATCGCCAGTTACGGAACCTACCGACTGGATTCACCCAATTGTAGTGGTTGAAAAACAGAAAGGAAAGCTACGGATCTGCCTGGATCCAAAACCTCTCAGTGACGCGATACAGTCCTACAGTTTATGCCAGGTTTCTGGATTTTGGTCCATTTTAGAAGCCTCACTTCACAGCTGGGTGTTTATTATGAATGGATCTATTAGATGGATTTCAGATAGCCTAAAATAGATTCTGCATATCATTCACTGACAACGTGTACTAGCTGGGGGCAAAACATTGCTGATAAGCCCCTCCAGGTTAATACATTATATAGTACAATATAGTTCAATGGTCTAGTTTACATGATAGAACGTAATGGTTTGAGTTATTTAAACAAGTTGATTTATCAGATTATGCAAGGGAATTATCCTCCAGTAATGTAGCAATATATATTCTGTTGGAGCAGGAGCTTTGCCTGATCCTTACAAAATAAGTATTTAGGAGTAAATCAAACAGTTTAGCAGTTCATGTTCAGAGAGACAATGACTTTCTTGAAAGATTAACAATAAAACTACTGAAAGTGTTTGTGTCAGATATTATCCCAAAGATAATAAAGAAAATTAAGTCAAACTTAAACTATTTTCAGTATATGTATTTTCATACAGTATATAAACAGAAAAGAGTGAAAATAAAAAATCGTGATACATGATTAAACATTATACACATTGCATTTAAGCTTTCTCTATATATTTATATAGACATTGCTACCTTATTTCAATATATATAAAATGCAGCGTAAACAACAATTATAAATGAACTGCTTTTAATAACAGAACATTGTAACACTCTGTACATATGAACAGGTAATAAATGACCACACCGAATTAAAGCCTTATCACTTATAAATCTTCCAAATACCCTTTGAGATTTTAAACAAGGTATTCTCTCCTAAAGCCTCAGTCGCATTTCCCGACCGGTGGCCGTAGACCGGTGGTAATCGGTGGTGTGAGCGATGCCCCAACATCGGTCCTCATCGGCCAAGTAACACATCTGTCACAGCAACAGGCATCGTACTGAGGCCGTGCATACCCCCGCAGATGATCGTTCGGCGAGTGACTCCAGAGGGAAACATTTTTTGACTAGCGTGGCACCGATTTCCGGCCGGACATCGGAAAGTCTTCACCGATCATCCTACAATGCTCGGCCGGTGACCGGACTGTGAATCGGACATCGCTCATATATTGGTGAACATCGTTCGTGCATCGGTCGTACATCGGTCGACTATGGGCCAATGTTTGGTCGAACATCGACCGATGATCGGCCGATGTCTGTTCCCCCCCCCGATGACCTCAGATTCAACGGACACTGGACGATGTTCGGCCATACATCGACCGATCCTTGAAAGATGTGTTAATGATGGGTTGCCGATGAGGAGCGATGTGGGGCATCGGTGGAGACATCGCTGAATTTTAACTACAACTTATTTTCTCCCGATGACCCCCACCGATTCGCCTGATGGCCTCAGTCACCGTCCGATAACTATGGGTGTCCGGCCGGCAACCACCCCATTTTGATAAAAACGCATCGGTTGCCCATCGTATACCCCATCGCTTGATAATGTGACTGGTACATAACTGACCTCTTAATGTTCTAGCCTTCTTCAGCTACTGTAGGAGTATCAGAAATACAAATAAACAAATCCAGGTAATGACTCAAGATAGGAAAACAACAAAGTCCGTGGGCCCGTCCCATGAGCCCAGCCCATAAGCCCAGCTCACGGGCATGTTCTAAAACCTGGCCTGGCCTGCTGACTCATCATTTTGTGTCAGGCCAGGCCGGGCCAGGCCAGGCCATGCCAAATTTTATACATAATGAGAGTACACGCTCTAAATACACTGAAACACAATAATTTACCTTTATTTAGAAACTAAACTGCATGTTTGATATAATATTTATTTTAAGTTTTATTTTGATAAAGAATGATTAATTCATTTACTTATACAAAACCCAGGTTTTCAATTGAAGTATGCATGTAGTTTTGAAAAACTTGATGTTCAACTATTATATGAACTATAAGATAGAATTTCTTAAATTTAAATACAAAATAAAGCATAAAAATCGTCACATATAAAATACATATGTATGTAAAATATGAAATATATATGTATGTAAAAGTTGAGTCTGAACACATTTTAGGATTCGATTTGTAAACCCAGACCTGTCAACTTGAATTAAAAAAATTCCCATGCATTAAATTAAACATGCAGTTTCGTTTTTGAGGAAACGTTAATCATTGTGTTCCAGTATATTCAATGTTTTACTCACAGTATGTATAAAATATGGCCTGTCCTGGCCTGGCCTGGCCCGACACAAATTGCTGAGTCAGCAGGCTAGGCCAGGTTTTAGAACATGCCCAGCCCACGAGCCTAGCCCAGGTTTTTCAGTATGCCCAGGGAAAGGGTCAAGTGGTCAGTTTACAGCTATGGTAGATCAGGTCCACTGATAAGCCAGATCATCAGTTAAGCATCATGGGAGGGATTATAGTGCTGTGTTCATCTTTGTGTAATTTGATGTCATGTAAGTATCTTTGACTTTGTGTTAAAGTGTCAGTTTATTAGTATATTAATTAGTTAATTTAATTTCAAGTTATCATGGGGGGGGGGGGTTGTAGTCCAAATAATTGTACGTTGACGGATTTTTGTACGATTTTGGATATGGCAAATAATCCCGTATACATAACACGTCTATTATTTTAGACTGGGGGGAACTGAAATTAATGAAAACTTAAAAAAAAGCCCAGGCAACCCATTGTACATAACTCTTCCGAGCTCTTAATTTTGTATAATGAATCATTCTCATCTCATTTTCCGTACACTGTATAGTTTATTTAGCGAACATTCTTTCTATCTATACTATAGGAGGTGTTGTTTCTTCCATAAGTATTGAGCTTAAAAAGTTATAAAAGTCATGCAAAACAAGAATTTGCCCTTCAGCCTGGTTCAACTATAAGTGTATATGTAATTGTATTATATTAATATAAACGCACAGCGTGTTCTATGTATTAATACACACGTACTTTATAAATCTCTCATTGTCAAAACTGTCATTAAATTTGAATGATATTATGTTGATTTTTGTCTCGAAGGACAAAAAAAGGTAGGTTTGATGAAAAGTTAAATCAACAACATTTTATTCGAATTAGCCATACATACGAAATTTGCCCCGACTCTACCATTTTTATAGTCAGTTGGATTTATATAATCCATATATGTGTATATTTATGTGTTTAAATATGATTAGTTTTAAACCTTCAAAGCTTTTTAAATAATAGTAAATACACAGAAGCCAACGAGATTTCTTAATATACTGTGAATACTTGTTTAACAATCGTTGTAAAATAAATAAGTGTAAATTTTGAATCAGTCTGATAATTCAGTTGGGTAACAATTTTCAGAATCCGGATTTAAAGTATTGCTACCAACGCTTCAAGTATAAATTAGAATGGTATTGCTATTAAATCTCACAATCGATGAGTTAGTTGGCCGCATATTCAGCACACATTGATCATGGGGCCAGTCTAATTATGTTGCATTGCATGTGTAGTAAACCATTTCAATATCAGGGTAACGGTACACGTACAACAAAATTGTAACTGATTAAGATGATTTTGAGTCTGACCTCCAAGATGGCGAGAAACAATCAAAACAAATAGGTATTTTGGAACCTGTTTACGCCTTGTAAGTAGTATAAAGTATTTATTTTAGGGGTGCAAACGAATGGCAAAATTGATATTCGAATATTCGGTAATTCTTTTGATCGAATATTCGAATATTCGATCACAGGCAAGATTGTCTAAAAACTTCTATATTGCATCGATCATTTGCGTTCCAAATAATGACTTTCGGTATGACATTTGCCGAATAATTTTATTGATGTCGGATTGTATGACGTCGTCTGTAATACGTGTAGTGGCTTTATTGTGCAATTTCAAAATAACTTTGCATATGTTATCTAGAATTATACTAGCATGTCATATTGTTTCATTACAAAAACTACGTCGATATATCAAAAGTCAAGGTCATGGCATCTTCACCGTTGCAAACGGTCTGGTTTCCGTCGACTTGTTATTATTTTGTACCCGTCTTTCGTTTGTTACTTGTTTTTATACCAGTAAAATTATTTTGTTTACGTGTATTTGTTATATTTATTTCCGAACAGTTCGAGAGAGCTTATTCACAAGGAATGATGGACATCAAATTTTATGCGCATTATATTCAGTGCGATTTTAGCTACATTGCTCAGTTTAATTGACATACAAAAGAAATATTTTGTGTTATTGCTGACATGACGAACCCTTAATTGGCATCGTTTAAAATAGGTTCCCCATTGCCGCTAATTGGCAGGGGACGGCACACGTAAAATTATTTGTTTATTTCGCCATGATGATGGGCCTTAATTGACACTTGACGCGCCACTGTGTATTGTCTAGATGCTCGCGCCTCGATAATTGGTGACATGCGTGGGTGTATTGACGAAACGAGGGTAAATTAGAGCGTTTTAATCTTTAAATATAAATGTTAAATAAATGTTCAAGATGGAAAAAATTTTAGAAAAAAAAGTAAAAAATAAACGAATATTCAAATACCGATTTTAATATTCGAATACCATTCTTTTGATCGAATATTCGAATATTCGTTTGCATCCCTAATTTATTTTCAAAAAATTATGACGCCCATTGGGCTATACAATTTCAGTGCTTCCATCTGCTTTACATTTCAAGTAATTTACATTAAGTAATAGAGTAAAAAAGTTATTGAAGGAAAGCCTTCGACAAAACTTCGAACATTACTATAACACCATTCTTCAATGATGACAATAACGTTCTTACATAAAGCCTTTTAAAAAATAAAATGGAAGAAAACTACCTACCCTACTTGTTTTTTAAAAGGATGTAACCCTAAACCAACCACTTTATTTTTGGCCTAATGGACAGGGAGCTTGAAAACATTCTAGAACAATAAAGTGTAGTACTTAACACAGGCATATGCCGTTCCATTGACTGAACAGGGACAAACGTTTTATTATACACCGTGCCGAACCCCCGAACAATTTTCGGAAAATCAACATTTGATCCCGATTCTTCGAAATTGAGGCCAAGGTAATTCGGCCGAAATAAAGGGTGAGAGTCAAATACAAATAAAGATATTCTTAAACACGGAAGCGTATGAAAGGCGAAACAATTGTGTTCCTGTATTTTGGGGAATTTATACTTTTAATCCTGAACAATCACTTATTCGTTCTCACGGTTCACCCTCACTCATCGTACGTATTAGGAAAGTTCCAACACAGAAAAATAACATGTTTCAGCGTTGCTTAATGTGTGCATTTTTTTCTTCTACTTATTGAGTGGAGAATCCAGTAAAAGAATATTCTGTTTTATTTTCTGAAAAACAAGTGCGGTAAATCCGTCGAACAAATCAACTTTGCGCGGCCTAACACGCCAGATGTTGCACACGAAGACCTTACACGGCCATGAAATGCATGCGGGAATGGTTATTCAATCTGTACACATTGTAAATAATTTAAACGATGTTCAGATCATATAGTAAGATATTAATTATGATAAATTTATTATAAAAAAACACTCGACCATTATGTACCAGTCAATTGTAAACACGCCCCCCCCCCCTCCCCAGGTCCGGGGAATAGCGGGGACTTGGCTTTAAGTTCAGCCAAGCCCGGTTAAAATCCCCGTCCTGCGGGGACGAACTGCTTTTAAACCCTCGCCAAATGCTCCTGCACCCCAGGGACCCTAGGTAAGGCCCAGGCCCCGCTATATTTGGCACGAAGACAAAACCACTGAATTCACCCGGCACTGCGGGGCCACCTGGGAGGTAAAAACACGGCCCATTTCCCCGGCTATCCCCGGTACGACCCCGGACCGGGGGGGGGGGAGTTTTAATTGACTGGTGCATCACTGGCTGTATGCAGCTCTAGTGGTCGCATGTTAAGCGATAAAAGTTTACAGTGACTTTCCCATTTAGTTGGTAGTTTACACAAGGAAATGGGGACCGCCATTAAAAGTTAAAGGTTGTTAGTATGTACTTATAATATTAAAACGAAATGTAACTGTATAGCATCAAACCATTTGTGTGTTAAGTACATACTACGGCCTTAAAAACATTCGGTTCGGGTAACCGAAATAGGCACCGACCCTACGGTTTCATAGTCAGTTTGTGTTTATATGTATATTAAAACCTTTAGATCGGTTTAGTCACTGGCATTTGAATAAAATAAATATTGCTCATCAACATGTGAAACTGGGCCAGACAATACTTTAATTTGACGAGAATAAAAATGGACTGATTTTACGGAGTGTGTTAATACAACAAATCTGAATATTCTGTTCGTATGAAGTCTCTTCTATCAGTCCAGTCATTTGCTGTTAAATATGCTATTTAAAACTGACGTTACTGAGTCTGTTTCATATGAAAGTGTTTCACGAAATCCGGTCACGTGTTTTGATGTGGTTAATGTTAGTCCGTTTTTGTTTTACAGGCTGGGCCGTGTTTGGTTCCGACTGTTGCTCGAGTTACACGGACCCGAGCGGCACGTAGCACGCATCCCAGCTGTGTCAGGATTACTGCTGTTGGAACCTTGACCTCACCAATTATAAGGTGTGCTGCAGCAACCCCATTCGACAGGTCCCCTCTTCTGCCCGTGACCAAGAGGCCTGCGCCGAGAGCTGGATCGCCGAACACATGTTAGTATAATGCACTGAATACATAATTACATCGATGTTTTAGAACTGATCAAGGCCTTCCACCGTAGCGTTTGGTACGCATCAAACAATTTGGAAAGTGTACGTATTTGTGAAAACATAAAATTGTGTTTTTAAAAAAACAATAAAGAACATTGAAGGCTTTATGTTACATAATTGTTCGGGTTTCTACTTAAAAAACATTGTCAGGGAACTGTTTAATTATTATCATGTGTATTGATCGTCCCTTCAAAATAGAAATGCAAATAAAATAATAGTTTTTAGCTCGACTATTCGAAGAATAAGGAGAGCTATACTACTCACCCAAGCGTCGGCGTCGGCGTGGGCGTCACACCTTAGTTAAGGTTTTGCATGTAAGCATCTTTAAGTCATTATCTCAGTATATACATAATGTATTGCATTGAAACTCGAGATATGTATTCCCAACTATCTAACCTACTAAATTAATTAAGTTAGATAACACTTTTTCAAATAAAATGCAAATTATGGGCCTTTTTATTTGACTTAGAAATTCTGGTTAAGGTTTTTGCGTGTAAGCACACATAGGTTAATATCTCAGCAACTTCTTCATGTATTGCATTGAGACTTTAAACAATGGTACTCAACCACCCAACCTACTTGAATGACCAAGTTAGATAACTGAATTTTGCAAATAATGACCCTAGTGATCCATGTTTCGCAAAAACGTTTCAATCCTTACACTGAAAAGCGGCGGAATAGTCGAGCGCGCTGTCTCTGTGACAGCTCTTGTTAACCACTTAAATCATGGATTTTTTTTATCGATACATACTAGCAGGGTGCCGTTATCATCTTTGTTCATTGGGTCGTTGTTTTGTTGAATATAAATTTTGCTTGCATTCAAATAACATAATTTAAACTGTAGCTGGGTGCCAATCGTGTCCGGGTTTGTGTTGTTGGGCCTGATTGTTTTGTGCTGCTGCTGCTGCTGTTGTGGCTGCTGCTGTCGGAGGGATCGCAACGTAATTGTGCAATCCCCGGGAGGCCCTCGTGAGTACATTGCTGTAGTGGATCATAGACAAATGACCATTCTGGCTCTTAGGACAAAGCTATTTAATAAAGATAGGCCATAATGTTTATATTATTTAATATCAGGGCAATAATAAATATCAAAAATCGCCGCACTTGGTTGACCCACTAGCTCCGCCCTTTGTACCTGTTGACAAGTGGTTATTTTGGCGCGAAAATGAAAACTCCCAGGCGTAAGCTTCATTAAATGAGTGTCGTGCGATTGTCAATTGTCGCGACTTTGTGAATATGTTATAAAATAAAATAAAATTAATTGACGTTTGTACAAAACTTTAAAAGTACCGAAACTTTAATAATTTCCGTCATAAAATCAAGGATGTTTACTTGTAAAGATATGTCCGTGTTGCAAATAATAGCACAAAGAACACCGCATTCCTGTTATTCAATATCCCTCATTTAAAACCTTTCTACTGTATTATGTACACTATTATTTCATTGGTACAAATAAGCGACTCAGAGCCAAGTTGTTCGTGCAACGTATTTCATTTCTGAGGCCTTGTAACTGAAACGGTTCATTAAAAGGTTACACGAGTTTCAACAACAAACAATGAATCGCTGACAGTGAATATATGACAAATAATTCTTACCATGTGAAATCTTTTAATGTGTAATACATAGTGTATTGTACAATCACATGTACGTAGTGGTCGTTTGTTACTGAATCACCATGTTGAAATTGAATACAGCTCAAGAATAAGTACGTTTTATCATGCAGAAACGAGCGTTGTGATGGCCAGCCAGACCAATATGATGCACGCCGGATATAACCAGTAGAACCACTTCCGGTCAGAACACGCCATAACCATCTTCACAAGCGCCTTATATGAAGCATTTCGACAATTGGTAGGATAGGAACATGTACATACTGATAACAATAATTATGTGTGTGAGGACAATTTTGTATTTCTTTGTGTTCTCAATGTTGGGTTTGTAAGAACAGTTTTCTTATCAGTTGGGACATTTAGGTGAGGTCAGTCAAGTTGTAAATTTAAGTGATTCGTTCGTTTTTATGGGGCTGTTATCATCTCAATGATATCATGGTATTGTGTTAAATGGAACAACATCGTAATATTACCCTTATTCATGACATATTATCACAATGCTTTCGTATGACAAGGAAACTAGCCGTTCGTTTTACAAGGAAACTAGCCGTTCGTTTGTGACAATGAAACTAACTCTTATTGTCACAATGAAACAACACTTTATTGTGACAAAGAAACTACACTTTATTGTGACAAAGAAACTACCCTTTATTGTGACAAAGAAACTACACTTTATTGTGACATTGTGGCAATGAAACTACCCTTTATTGTGACAAAGAAACTACCCTTTATTGTGACAAAGAAACTACCCTTTATTGTGACAAAGAAACTACCCTTTATTGTGACAAAGAAACGAGCCTTCATTGTCGTTGTTGTTTTGAATTCTATACTTTTTATGTTCAGTTTCAAGCAATTAAGAGTATATATATATAAGAATTAATATCACTGCTACGACTTTGTCTTTTTGTAATTTTGTGAACACATGACCACTTTTTAATTATAAATGAATTAAACGCACTGTTGCATATTTTATATGTAGTTTAATGAAACAACTTAATTATTCATTAAACCTTTCATAAATGAACATAGGTTAATGAAGTGAAACACTAATCTACATAACCTGAATTGTTTAAACATCATCATGTCATAGTGACTAACAGGTTAGGAATTTCTCAAAAAACTATGCATCCTTCATGACTGTATAACACTTAAAATTAATAATGTTATTTAAACCTCTTCAATTTTGTAAGTTTTCTCTGAAATAAGGAAGGTTAATCTCACGGACAGTAAACAATTTCTGAATTATTTACATGTATTGCTATTCTGATAAAACAACTAAGATAATTTTATAACTCCACAAAAGAATACATCTTTTTATATTCAAAAAGTTGCCACAAAGTTGACATTTGGTATTTTGCATTTTGAAACCTTTGTCCCAAATTAGTTAACAGGTTCATGCAACGTAGTTATATAACACGACCGTTAGGATTTTTTTAATTAAAAGTACTGTTCCCATATTTGAATCAACAAAATATCTCGAGAAAAGCCTTTGTTGAATTACGCGTATATACAAACTATCATTGCCAACTTTGGAGCTTATCAGGGTAAGGCGGTCTCTATCGACTTCTCCTCTCAATGCAATAGTAGCGTTAAGATACCCTACTTTAGCAATTATTAATCTATTGAACGCATTGCTCAGATAAGAAAAAAAAGAATTTATGAGGGTCATAAAGTTGACACGTCCTTTTATTACAAATTTCGATAGAAAACTTCAGTTTTGGGCGATTTTAGGTTTAGCCATAATTTAGTATTTTTTAATAGACTTTTTAAGAACGGAGAATACCCAAACTCTTGGTGTGAGTCAATAATTGTAACAATCCATAAAAAGGGTGAAATAAATAACGCTGATAATTACAGAGGAATCTCCTTACAAAATGTATTGAGTAAAATATACTGTGGTATATTAGTCTCTCGTCTAAACTTCAGTATTGCAAGTCTTTTGTAAAATTTCTGAAAACCAAGCTGGATTTAAAGCCAGTTATAGCACCGTGGATAATGCGTTTATATTAAATTCTATTATAGAACGCATGCTTTATAAAAAGAAAGGCAAATTGTATGTTACTTTTGTTGACTTTCAAAAATGTTTTGATACTATTGATAGAAACTATCTATGGCAGGTTCTAAATAGGAAAGGAGTTAAAGGAAAATTACTTAAGTCTTTACTTAGTATGTATAATTCTGTAAAATCATGTATAAGATGTAATGGATGTCGTAGTAACTATATTCAAAGCTCTGTTGGTTTAAAACAGGGCTGTTTAGCAAGTCCAATATTATTTTCTTTTTTTATTGATGAATTAGTTACTTTTCTAGAAAGTAATAATGTCCATGGAATACAGTTGCATCCAGGGACTGTTAATCTGTTTTTACTTATGTCTGCCGATGATATAGCGTTATTGTCAGATACTGTGTACGGTTTGCAAAAACAGTTAAATTTACTTTCAGAATTTTATGTCACATACAAGTTAAAGGTTAACGAAACTAAAACCAAAATTGTTGTCTTTAAAAAAGGTGGAAGACTCTCAAGAACTGAGAAATGGTTCTACAACACTACTCCTTTAGAAGTGGTCAATAAATTTTGTTATGTAGGACTTACGTTTACACCACAACTTTCATTTAATTGTATGGTACATGAACTTTGCATAAAGGGTAAACGTGTGCTGGTATCATTGTTATGTTCTTTATATAAATGTGGTCAAATGTCAAATGGAGTATTCTTCAAACTTTTTGATGCAAAAATATGCTCACAACTCCTATATGGAGCAGAAGTATGGGGTCTCGGAAAATATGATGATCTCGAAAGGGTTCATATTTATGCATGTAAAAGGTTTATGTGTGCTAAGTTACATACAACAAATGACACTGTTTTAGGGGATTGTGGTAGATACCCAATGTTTATAGAATCTTATAAACGTTGTGTTAAATATTGGCTTAAAATACTAAAAATGCCTGATCATAGATTTGTTAAGAAATGCTATATCATGATGTGTAATGGTGACCTACATGGTAGAAATAACTGGGTAACAAAATTACGTGTATGTCTACAATCAATAGGTTTTGGTTACATTTGGGACAACCAAAACGTTTGTTCGGAAATATTTTTTATTAAGTCGTTTACAAATAGATTATATGACATGTTTAAACAAGATTGGCATAGTAAAGTTAGTAATAGTAGAAAATTATGCTCATATTTCGGGTTCAAGTCATCATTTGGATACGAAAAATATTTAGATGTTTTAAATATCAGAAGATTTAGATTTATATATGTATCTTTTAGAACTAGTTCTCACGATTTAGAAATTGAAAATTCGTTATACTGATATCCCAAGGGAACGAAGATTATGCAAAGTATGCCACTTTGAATGTATTGAAAATGAATACCACTTTCTACTTGTTTGTGATTTCTACGAGGATCTGCGATCCCAATATATACCACAGAAATATTATGTTAATCCTAGCATTAACAAGTTTAGAATACTCATGGCATCATCTAATGTTAATATAGTTAAAAGTGTATCTACGTATTTGTATCATGCGTTTAATAAAAGAAAAGTTCGACTTGAAGAATGAAATTCTAAAAATCAATACCTATATAAAAACAATATTACTGTATAGTTGTTTCAATGTGTTTCATTGTACTGTTGCACAACATTGTAAATATATACTGTATGTCTGTATATTGTAATGGGCCGGTGGCCTTATAGCAAATAAACTTTGTCATTGTCATTGTCATAGTAGAGCTGTTTTATATACTATAGGCTAAACGTTAGTTGATAAAGAACTAAAATCTAAAATCATATCCGGTATACTTACTTCTTTTACATATTATATTCCGTGTCTTTTTGTTGAAGTCTATAATTGATCGTTTATCAAGATATATAGTTGAGGCCATTTCCACACCTATATTTTGACAGTTTGGTATTTTTTCTCATTTCTAAATTTTTTCAAAATTGGGCGTGAAAGTTTTGAAAGGGACAGGTAAAAAGAAATATTAACTGCTGTTGCTATCATTTATAACCGGACATTAACGATACAAGTTAAAATGCCATTAATGTTGTATTGACAATTAGACAGGTATATCCTGGTTATTTTATAACAACACGTTGATTAAATTACATTTTTAAACGTTATGAACACCTAGTGCACTCGTTACTAAAAACATGCGGAGAAACACATTTCTTACGGCACATGATGAACGTGGGAACGATGTTGAATTTGCGAAGATTGTATTTTAGATGTAATGTAAATATTCAAGTTATTCAAAATAAAGAATGTCAAATATTTGATCACATGCAGAAAACAATTTATTGGACGCACCTCAAAATAAATCTAATTTGTCATTATATGGAAAAGTCATATTGATAGTGGCCGAAGTTCTAAAGCTCACTCTCCGACAGATTGGCAGTTTTGACTTTTTTTGTTTTGTCTCAGAATCAGCTGATTTTGGTATCAATTCCTTCAATTAAGTCATATAAGATTACTCACGATAAAACAAATCTCAATTGCTTTGAAAACTGCCGAAAGACTCATTTTTCTTAAAGCAGTATTAAAGGCCTAGTTTAAGTCTTCTATAAGTGACCCCCTCCCCCCCCCCCCCCAAAAAAAATGTGTTCATTACACCATGTACACAACCTCTGTTTATTGATCTTAATTTGCTTGCCTTAATTGATCCCTCTTATCAGATCTCCGATCTGAGTATCGTGCTGTGCAGTTTTGGAAGTCAGTTTATAATAAAAATGGACCCTAAATGGCCCTGAGCCAATAAACGAATACACGGGAAATTGGCCCCTACTGTGACACCAGTGCAATTGGCAAGATATGCACAGCAGGGGATTATCATGGCATCATGGCAAAGATTCCTTAAACTAGGCCTTAAACGCTTTTAGACACAAAATAGCAATATTCGAACGTAAATATGAATAACTGCGATCTGATATTTTGTCAAAAGTCTTGTATCACTGGTCTCAAGACGTTAACGCAAACTTTGGCGTAATCCAGGACAAAAAAACAAAAACAAACCGAAACAAACAACAAAACAACTTGTCTAAACCGGCGGTCAATCAAAAATGAAAGTGCAGCTTTAATCGGGTCGGAAATGAATTGCAGTGATAAACGATATCAAGGGTTCACAGGAAATAAACGGGGGTGGAAAAATCCTAGTTTAAACATTATATTGGAACAGTGATAACGAAATTTTTAAGTATCCGCTGTACAAACAGACGCCTTTCATTTTGGTGTGCCAATGGCCATCATATCAAATTTGTTAACTGGTGACACCATCTAAGTTTTGTATTATTCGAACAGGTATTTCTGGCCGATTAAAATATGTTAAACAATTGGCTAACATCCATTATAGATAATGCTATATATGGTATAACGCTCGGCAAACATGAGAAAAAAAATAAACAGATGAAATCGTTAACTTACTAACGATTATAGTCATCTGTAAACAAAGCAAATATTTGTATCTTTAACGGTTCCTTCCAAGTGCATTCAAGAAATTTATAATAGATTGCTGTGGGATAAAATGATTAAATTGAATTATGAGATCAATATAGCTCAATGTAAAATTCAATAAGTGAATTATTGTGTGACTAGAAAGGTAAATTCACATAGAGAGTTTTCCCTCTAAAGTTCGCAAATGCATAAACTGGCCATAGTGAGTTTTCTTATACATGTATAAATAATTCACATGCCGCGTAGAACATAAGTATGGTTTCTACGGAGTCCCCAAAGCGACATGAATCACACCGTGATGTTTAAGAGCCTTTGAATATATATCACCAAACTACGAAACGGATTCGTACGATGGTTTAAGTTTATATAAATTATGATTTCTTTCATTTCATTGTTTTTCCGTTTTGGAACAGATTTATTCTAAAGAGAGACAAGACTGTGATAAAGGACGACCAAAATGAATAAAATTATATTAAATTATAAACTAGAAATTGTTTTCTAGGGAACGCATACGACCCTCGACCATCATGACTTGTATCCCCCACCCCGACTATTATGCCAAAATGTACTGGAACTTATCAACACTTACAGTCACCAGTAAGAACAAAATAGTATACTTGTATTATATGAAAATAAATCGATGGGCCATTTGAATAAAACGAAAAGGTTTCTAAAGTGGAGGTGACGATTATATAACAGCTACATTTGTAACAATAACTGGTGAAAGTTTCAATAGAACCCGACCGTACCTATGAAATAGGCGACGACCCTATTGTTTTTCTAGTCAGTTGTTCAAAAAAATGAAAAACTAAAACTGTTGTAAGTGTGTTTTAATATGCAGTTTAAAACCGTGAATGCTTTATACAGAAGATAGCTTTAACACCATTCTCCAATGATGAAACTAACGATCTTATACAAAGCCTAATAAAAAAATAAAGATAAAAAGCCTACCTACCCTACCTATTTTTTAAAAGGATGTAACCCTAACCAAACCATTTTTTGGCCTTATGATCAATCAAAGGGCCATTACTCAGGGAAACATTACTCGACTAGGCCAAGTTCCTGTGATGTTTCAGCAACTTAAAATCCCTCCAGCAATTTAAAGCAACACTCTTACAGTTGAACGTTTTGACAACTTTTTTATTTTTTGTCTTGGAACAAGCCATTTTTTTTTGCGAAAACCCATGGAAACCAGTTATATAAGACTGCTGACAAAAAATTAGAACGCAGATTTTTATAAGTTCAAAAATTGATGTTTTATGCATTTTTCTTAAACCTTTAGTAACGGTTTAAGCCTTAAAACATTAATTTTCGAACGGAAATATGAAAATCTACGATCTGATTTTTTGTCAGCAATCTTATATCATTGGTTTGCAGATATTTACGCAAAAATTTGCTCTTTCCAAGACAAAAAATAAAAAAGTTGTAAAAGTGGTAAATCTGTGAGAGTGCAGCTTTAAGAGGTAACGCACATACATATTGTGACAACCGTATACATACGAACACACAGACAGACCTGTAGGTGAAAAATGCAACTTCAAAATGTCTCATTTAACTTATCATAAGAGAGTTAAATATTATTGTAATTAAATAATTGTATTCATATCTGAATTTATAACCCTTTTGGATCACCATACTAAATTTACAAGTCGACGGATTCTATTTTTAGAAAATACAGCGTTTTCAGAAATTTGCATCGTGCCCTCGATTGAATAAACACAAAGAGCGTCACACAAAGTGTTAACACTACAGCGAAGAATTGAGGTTTTGTATTAAACGCACTTCATAACTTAAGCATCATGGGAGGGATTAGAGTGTTGTGTTCATCTTTGTGTATTTTGATGTCATGTAAGTATCTTTGACTTTTTGTCCATGTGTCAGTACAGTATATTAATTAGTTATTCTAATGGTTGTAGTCCAAATAATTGTACGTTGTTTTATACGATTTTTGATATTGCAAATAATCCCGTATAACACGTCTATTATTTTAGACTGGGGGCGGGGGACTGAAATCTATGAATAAAAGCCCAGACATTGTACATAACTCTTCCGAGCTCTTAATTTTGTATGATGAATCATTCTCATCTCATTCTCCGTTTATAGTTTATTTAATGAACACTCTATCTATCCTGTAGGATATGTTGTTTCTTCCATAATGTATAATTGTATTGAGCTTTAAAAAGTTATAAATGTCATGCAAAACAAGAATTGACTCTACAGCCTGGTTCAACTATAAGTGTATGTGTATCTGTATTATATTATAAATGTCTCATTGTCAAAACTGTCATTAAATATGAATTATGCTGATTTTTGCCTGTCTCTGAGAACAAAAAAGGTAGCTTTGGTGAAAAGTTAAAACAGCAACAACATTTTGTTCGGATTAGCCGACCATACATACGAAATTGACGCCGACCCTACCATTTTTATAGTCAGTTGGATTTATATATGTATATAAATTGAGCCATAATATGGAGTCCGGGAATTTGCGTTACATCACAAACACTGTGGTGTCCTCTTTTTTAATATTTGCGTTTGTCAAATTTTATGCTGTATTAGGATAGAACAATATCTAAAGCAATTATATTTGAAATGGCATAACACTTCTAGCTTTAAATACAAAGTAATGTGGATTTTAAGTTTTATTGTTAGTAACACTGGACACCATATTACAAAGCATTCTTATGAAGTCCAGTTGATTGTTTTCACTTATTTAGACCACTTACATCAATCAATAGCTTTATTTGAATTGCTTTAAATACAGAATCATGTATTTAGTTAAATATTTAGCAGTTTGTTACCTAGTTGAAGATTGATGTAACAAGACACAAAGTGAGATGTAACTGGACACAATTTGTGTAACAGGACACCAAAAACTGCACAAATTGTGTAACAGGACACCAAAAACTGCACAAATTGTGTAACAGGACACCAAAATCCACACTGGTGTCTTTGTTATGCACAAACAAAGTTGGAGTAATCACAATGCATCTCTATTTTGGAAATAAAAGAGTCATTTGGTGAAGAGTGATCTAAAGGCTAATTATTCAAAATAGATTAAGTATTATTGAAAAAAGTCTGGTATACATTGCTGAAAAGCTTAGTAACCTGGCTAAATATTTGTTTATGGCTTTTATTTACAAAAAAATAAATCGGTTGAGTATCTTATCAGCTACTCATTTGGTGTTGGTTTTAATAAAAAATGACAATTTACTCAAGGATATTGAGACTAATAATTATAGATTAAGACAAAGATAATGTGTAAGGAAACTTCTAATGAGTGGGTTTTATCCACAGCCTAGGAGGTAAAGTGAAGCATGATCTGCCTTGAACAAATACAATTTTAAGACAAGTACTGTCAACTTGGTGCACCAGTCAATTGTTCCCCCCCCCAGGTTTAGGGGAATACTGGGGTTAACCCGGGGAAATGGGCCGTGTTTTACCTATCAGGTGGCCCTGCAGTGCTGGGTGAATGCGGTGGTTTTATCATCGCTTAAAATATAGAGGGGAATGGACCTTACCTAGAGTCCCTGGGGTGTGGGGGCATTTGGCAGGGATTTTGCCATTGGATCGTCCGCGCAGGGTGGGGATTTTAGCCGGGGTTGCATACTGAAAGTCAAAGTCCCCACTATTCGCCAGACCTGGGTGGGCCGTGGTTACAATTGTCCGGTGCATATCCACATGAACGTTGTACTGGTACTCTAACAATTGAGCTTACTGCGTGGATAGTCACCGCCCCACCCCAACCCCACAGAACTGTTTACACAAAAAAAATCTGCAGCCCAAACCCAATAATGCTGAAGTAAAGGCATGCATAGATTTCAGCTGGTAAAGCTGACTCGGTGCCAAGCTCACACCCATCCTACCACGACCCACAAAACTCTGCACAAGGCAATCAATGATTTTACAGAATAGTAATGTTGTTTTAATGGCAAGGGATGGTGTGAAAAATAACACGGCAAAGTATGAATTAAAACTTACATTTCATAGGGTACTCTTATAACTGTTGAGAAAATGTTGACATTTAGTCCATGCATGCATTTAATCCGATGTAATGATTCATGCATGCCATGAACCGTATGATCATTTCAATGACTGTCAAGTACATTTTCTGTGTGCTCACGATTTTTCTAGAGGAAATAGAGTGCTTCAACTATAAGGAAACATCTAAATATTCATAAAACGAACATTCTTTGAGGTTACAATAAATATTTTCTCTTAAACAAGCACATTTAATTTAACACAATCCATTTCCTTGTTGTTACAATGAGCCTTCTTTACGCGGATTGAAACGGTGTTAATCGCCGGCAGCCGCATCGCACTTTCGTATATCCTTACTACTATTTACGAGGTCTATCTCGAAGCTTGCCGGAGATGGCCGAGTTGTTACGATTGGTTACTAATATAAAAATAATGCGACGTAACAAAAAAGACACAACTTTCGCACCCGATAGTTGACTTCCCTGTCATTATAATCCGACGTTTTCCAGAACCACCTGTTTACGACATTATCAAAGTTCACGATCGATCACGTTGTTATCATGCTGCGCGAAGATGCATCGATGTCAAGGTCATGAGTTATAATGCTTTTTTCTGTGACGTAACAAGGTGGACACATTTGGTTACGTCGCATTACATGGTTTTATTTTGGAAAATAATAGTATTACCGCTGCTGAAATAAAACTGAAATTAGTAAATACAAATAAAATGTCCACGTTTTTATTTCACACAAATAAGCCTACAAGGATTACATAAAAAGAAATCACATTTAGTTTGTATTTTGAACAACCCCTCCTGAAAATGTCCGCACAGGACACCTGGAAAATGGATGATAAATGTATGATTTAAATGAAGTAACAGTTGCTTGAAAGGTCAACATCATATCAATAAAGACAGTTATTTGTCTTGAAAATTTTCTTTAATTTTACAAATCTGTATATCACATGTATTTCTCCAGATACATACGATTAAACTGAAATTTCTGTGATGTAACGCAAAATCCCGGACTCCATATTATGGCTCATTTATGTGTCTAAATATGTAGTTTAAAACCTTCAAAACTTTTTAAATAATAGTAAATACACAGAAGCTTACTTTACCACAAATCTCCAAGGATGGGAATGACGTTCTTGCCTAAAGCCTAATACAAAAAAATGAATTAAAAAAATGAAAATCCTGCCTACCCTACCTATTTTTGAAAAAGATGTTACCCTAACTAAACCATTTTTTGAGGCCTGATGGACTGATCCAATAATAAACGATATACAAGACTAGGAGCTTTGTGTTTGCGATCGTTCAATCGAATAATGAACGGTCTTACATTACAATCACAGAGCTTGCCTTCGTCAACGTGTGTGTTAAATATGTATAGGATAGATCACGAGTATGATATGGATTTTATCAGCGAGCGTAGCGTACCGATACCATACATTTGTATGAGAAAAATGTCAGGAAAGCACAGGAAACAAACATTTCTGTAGTATTAAGATCGTCCTTGTAACATAAGTAGGTGAACGATTTGCACGAGATTTACCAGTTGAAATATCCGAAAGAAAAACAGTTGTGTGTGAGATTTATCAAACACTTTTGCAGGCCTATGATTGGCCGGCTGGAGGTAACTGTGGTCTAATGTTTTGATCTTGTATTTAAATTTCCCGTCATTCATTGTCATAGCGTGATTGCCAGATAATGATTAGCGTGAAGTGGCCCGTCTTTTGGCGCATGTGAGTTTGGTGTGTGGTCACCAAGCCGTACTAGTGTGTTTATACCGTTCCGGTTACTCAGGCCAATTCTCCCCTCAACACAAGACACTCTCACGCCAACAATCGTTTTAAAATAAATATTAAAGTGTAAAAGTTGTTTCAGTTTGACAACACAGGACAATTCTCATAATCCAGATATAAACTATTGCTACCAACGCTTCTAGTATTAATTAGAATCGTGATGATAATAAATCTCACTATCGATAAAGTCAGGCCTTAATACATGATCTGAACATCGTATAAATCATTTACAACAGACAGTATGTGTACAGATTGAATATCCATTTCCGCATGCATTTCATGGCCGTGTAAGGTCTTTGTGTGCAACATCTTGCGTGTTAGGCCGCGCCAAGTTGATTCGTTCGAAGAATTTACCGCACTTGTTTTTCAGAAAATGAAACTGAATATTTTAACTTTTTTAACGATCTCACTGGATTCTCCGCTCAATAAGACTAAGTAGAAGAAAAAAATACCGCCAAATGACGCTTTCGTAACACATATAAAACAATGCTAAAACATGTTATTTTTTCTGTGTGGTAACTTCCTTTAAGCCTTACTTTCCTTTTACGTACGATGAGTGAGGGTGAACGCATACTCTAGTTGTTTTTTTCAGGATTAACAGTATTAATTCCAAAAAATACAGGAACACAGTTATTTCGCCTTCCACATGCTACCGTGTTGAAAAACGCCTTTATTTGTATTTACTCTCTCACTCTTTATTTCGACCGTATCTAGAGACGACTTTGATCCGGTGAATGTGGTCGAGGTTGTATCATAAAAGAATTACCTGCGCCTCAATTTCAGAAAATCGGGATCAAATGTTGATTTTCCGAAAATTGTTCGAGGTGAGGCAGTGTATGATAAAACCTTTTGTACATGTTCAGCCAATGGAACGGCATATGACTGTGTTAAGTACTACACTTTATTGTTCTAGAATGTTTTCAGGCTCCCTGTCCATTAGGCCAAAAATAAAGTGGTTGGTTTAGGGTTACATCCTTTAAAAAAAAACAAGTAGGGTAGGTATTTTTTTTCCATTTTATTTTTAGACTATCTGCGCATGCGCGCAGGTAGTCTTAAGACCGCAAACACCAAAGAACTACTTCTATTCATGTCGTTTTAACCCATTTTTTGTCTCAATGCGCTATGTTTAGCAGGATGACGTCGAAACCATAAAAATAGATTAGTTGTATTGCAGTCCGAGTAAGAGTTCTTGCTTGTTCGGCTATTTCCGCGCTGTATTTCTGTATCCCGGCGTTTTATCTTTAGCAGAATATAACTATTTTTAGATCGCTATATTTATCAGATTAATGTGGGTCAAAATAATGGAGGCTCTGGTAGGAAGGCTACATAATGATATTCACTCTGCGTTTAGCCCAAGATGTTCCAGATATTACAGATATTATTACCGACCGCAAGTGTCCAATCGCCTGCAGGGTTTGTTATTTTAACCTGACGTGACCCAGAAGCACGCTTATTTGTAATGGTGCATTTCTTATATTACTTTTATGAGATAAGAAACAAAAATGATCGTCTGAGTGTCAAAATAGTTGTATCTCAGGTTTCGCGTTGCTAATGCTTCAAATACTATGATTTGCCTGCTAAACAATAACAAAATACTATTCATTCTATGATGTTTAGGCGTTTATATTATTAATATGATGTTTTATTTTTTTGCATAAAAGCTTTGTTCCGGTGTATTCTTGGCATAGCTTTAGACATTAGGCTTTCGATTTATATTAGCACACATGCCCTGATACGACAGTGAGTTATGCATACGTTTGGTGAAGCAAAGTAGTTCGGAAAAAAAACCTGTAAAACATCCAAAGAGTGCGACGCATTCATAACAGCACTAGTACTATTTCTTCAAAGATACTGACATAAAACAAAAATAACAATCATACTCTCATTTTTAGAACAGACAATTTCCGATAATCTAAAAATAGTTTCAACTACATTAACTGACCTATATTCTGAACATAGTTTCTACATACATTTACTGGCCACATGTTTGTCCTCACCGCGGGAAAACGACCATCTGATAAGCTCTGCATTTTGAAAGGAATTATTGCTAAAATTGTTCGTAAAATAAAATCATTTTCCAAACAATTAAAACGTTTATGTTCATAAAACTTGCCTAACGTATGATTTCTAATAAAAGTACCGAAAAAAAACTTTAGAAGCGATTGAAAGAGGGATGCATTGTAACTTTTAATACATGAGGATTGGGGATACGTTGACTGAAGTGATAAGCTATGCACTTTGAATGGAATTATTGCTGAAGTTGATTTTAAACAAATGGTCATAAATTTTTAGAAATAAATACTTTTTACCAGGCGAAAACAGGTTCCAAAACACCTATTTTTTCTGATTTTTGGCCGCCATCTTGCAGCTCAGACGCTGATATCGAAACGGTTTACTACATATGCAGTGCAACATAATTAGACTGGCCCTATGACCAAGGTTGTGCGCTGAATACACGACCATCTATAATTATAATGAATTAATTAATTACTGGCTATATACAGCTTAAGTGGTCACCAGGTTAAGCGATAAATATAAAAAAATGACTTGCCCATTTAGAAGTTAGTATACACAAGGAAAAGGGGACCTTTAAAAGTTAAAGGTTGTTAGTAAGTACTTATAATAATAATAAAACGTTATGCGACTGTGTAGCATCAAACCATTCGTGTGTTAAGTACATACTACGGCCTTAAAAACATTCGGTTCGGGTAACCGAAATAGGCACCGACTCTACCGTTTCATAGTCAGTTTGTGTTTATATGTATATTAAAACCTTTAGATCTGTTTAGTCACTGGCATTTGAATAAAATAAATATTGCTCATCAACATGTGAAACTGGGCCAGACAATACTGAAATTTGACAAGAATAAAAATAGACGGAAGTGAACTTGTGTTAAACAACAAATGTGAATATTCTGTTCGTATGAAGTCTCTTCTATCAGTCCAGTCATTTACTGTTAAATATGCCAATTAAATCACACTGAGTCTGTTTCATATGAAAGTGTTTCACGAAATCCGATCACGTGTTTTGATGTGGTTAATGATAGTCCGTTGTTGTACAGGCTGGGGCGTGTTTGGTTACCAATGTTGCAAGAGTTACACGGACCTGAGCGGCACGTACCACTCCTCCATGCTGTGCGAGGACTACTGCTGTATGGACATCGCCCTCCAGTATAGGGTGTGCTGCAGCGAATCCTGGCGCCAGGTCCCCTCCTCTCAACGTGACCAAGAGTCCTGCACGGAGAACTGGATCGCCGAACACATGTAAGTATACTGCACTGAATACATAATTACATCGATGTTTTAAAATACTGATAAAGTGCTTCATTAAAAAACGTTTGGTATGCATCAAACAATTGGGAAAAGTGTACGTATTTGTGAAAACATTAAATTGTGTGTTAAAAAAACATAAAGAACATTGAATGCTTTATTTGTAAATGTTCGGGTTTCTACTTAAAAAACATTGTTAGAGAACTGTATAATGATTATCATGTGTAGTGATCGTCCATTCCAAATAGAAATGCAATTAAAATATTAGTTTTTAACCACTTATATCATGGATTTTTATCGATACATACTAGCAGGGTGGCTTTATCACCTTTGTTCATTGGGTCGTTGTTTTCATGAATATAAATTTTGCTTGCATACAAATAACATAATTTAAACTGAACATTTGTAGCTGGGTGCCGATCGTGTCCGGGTTGGTGTTGCTGGGCCTGATTGTGTTGTGCTGCTGCTGCTGTTGTGGCTGGTGCTGCTGTCGGAGGGATCGCACCGTAATTGTGCAATCCCCGGGAGCCCCTCGTGAGTACATTGCTGTAGTCGATCATAGAAAAATGACCAGTCTGGCTCTTAGGACAAAGCTATTTAATAAAGATAGGCCATTATGTTTATATTATTTGAAATCCGTGTAATAATAAATTGAAATATCAAAATACGCCGCACTTAGTTGACCCACTAGCTCCGCCCTTTGTTCGTGTAGGCAAGTGGTTATTTTGGCGCGAAAATGAAAACGCCCAGGCGTAAGCTTAATTAAATGAGTGTCGGGCAATGGTAAATTGTCGCGAGTTGTGAAATTGTTATAAAATAAAATAAAATCGATTGACGTTTGTACAAAACTTTAGAAGTACCGAAACATCAACTTTTGTTTAATATTTTCCGTGTAAACATCAATAAAGGATGTTTACTTTTAAAGATATGTCCGTGTTGCATTTAATAGCACAAAGAACACCGCATTCCTGTAATTCAATACCCCTCTATTAGAACCCCTCTACTGTATTATGTACACTATTATTTCATGCACCGTATTTCATTTTTAAGGCCTTGTAACTGAAGCGGTTTATGAATAGCTTACCTGACTTTCAACAATAAACAATGAATCGCTGACAGTGAATATATGACAAATAAAACATTCTTAACATGTGAAATATTTTAACAAGTAATACATAGTGTATTGTACGATAACATGTACGTTATGGTCGTTTGTCACTGAATCACCATGTTGTAGTTCAATACAGCTGCTCAATAATAAGTACGTTTTATCATGCAGAAACGAGCGTTGTGATGGCCAGCCAGACCAATATGATGCACGCCGGATATAACCAGTAGAACCACTTCCGGTCAGAACACGCGATAACCATCTTCACAAGCGCCTTATATGAAGCATTCCGACAATTGGTTGGATAGGAACATGTACATACTGATAACAATAATTATGTGTGTGAGGACTTGACAATTTCGTATTTCTTTGTGTTCTCGATGTTGGCTTTGTAAGAACAGTTTTCTTATCAGCTGGGACATTTAGGTGAGGACAGTCAAGTTGTAACTTTAATTGATTCGTTCGTTTTTATGGGGCTGTTATCATCTCAATGTTATCATGGTTTGGTGTTTAATGGAACGACATCGTAATATTAACCTTACACATTGCATATCATCACAATGTTTTCGTATGACAAGGAAACTAGCCGTCCGTTTTACAAAGAAACTAGCCGTTCGTTTTACAAGGAAACTAGCCGTTCGTTTTACAAGGAAACTAGCCGTTCGTTTATGACAAAGAAACTACCCTTTAATGTGACAAAGAAACAATCCTTCAGTGTATTGTTGTTGTTTTTGTCGGCAGTTTACTTTTATTATTTTGCCTTTAATATGCTCCGCTGAATATTGTCCACTTAGAAATTCTCACTGGAGGTTTTTCAAAGACTGCTTATGGGTGCTTACGAAAAAAATCAATTGAATATCGTCACGGGTAGACGGAGTGTACTTTGTTTTTACCAACAAGCATTGATGTTATTATGCCATTGTCTCTTATTACTTAAATAATTATCAACACTTAAGTATCATCTCAATAATACATTAATTTTGGAGAGTGTGTGCGCGTGTGTGTGCGATGAAATAATCCTGTATGTACGTGTATGTCATAAATATCAAGCGGCAATAACTTTGCCTAACCCATTACAATGTAAACTATCTGTAGTTACTTCTCTTATGAAGTCAATAAACCGTCTTGAATATATCAGAGTTGTTACTATTTATGTCCAATAATGCTTTTTGGACTAGGGCACTTGTGGCCTAGTTCATAGCCATAACCGCGATGTCTGCATTTTCAAGCCGCATCTGAGGGTTCACTGACGTAATGTATTCCTACGCTGTATTTTGATTGGATTGCCGTTAGCGAATTTGAATAATCAAAGTAGTACCAGAACTGATTACAATCACAACATCCAATAAAAATAGTTCTCCTAACAATTCAAGCTAACTGTATGTTCTTTTAATGAAGCACAATAAATGCATACGTAGCGAGTGAGTTAATCGGGTTAACCACATGAATTTTCTTGCATCAGCTAACCGTGGTGCCCATCGCGCATTCGAAATGTCTTGTGAATTCATACGTATTAAAAGCGAATAAAGCGTGCGGTCTAAGTAGAAAACAACCAGGAAAGTTGGTTTAAAAAAAGTAGTGTTATCCTTTGTATACAATGTTGGTATTCCGAAGTCGGCCACTGATCTTTTTTTTCGACATAATTTGCATGTTTCCGTGATATTTTCATTTCGATACAAAGTTTTTTAACTAATCATCGCATGGCGCTTAACAATTTTTTAAATACAACATGATTTTTGGTATTTATTGTTCAAATACAATTAATGTTAACTAAACACCATATGCCGCGTACCTGTATATATTTTTGAGGAAAAGTAAATCAGGTTACCAGTCTACTTATTGACCTCAAAATTTACTCTGATCAGAGCGGCCGAATGATTCAGACATGTATGTTATCACTACTTCCGGATGTTGATGATGTGAATTTCATAGTGTTTTACTGAGGAAATTTATCAATAAAGCCGCCATTGAATGATAACCACCATCAAACGGATTTATTTTCATCTTACCGTGGGTAGCATTTTTAATTTGACACGTTAATTTTCAAGCAATACAAGTTCGTTTGAAAAAAAATCATGTGATTTCAATTTTGCAAAATGGAGATAAAAAATATCAAATATGCGCATACTTATTTATGAAGTTTCATTCTAAATGAAGCCAAATGTATGGATATGTGCACAGCATCTGTGAATAAGATGATTGTTTACCTATGTGCATAGAAAAATCTTGGAGCCACTCTCAGTGTAAGTACATGACATTGTGATAAACCATCGCCATTGATAAAACAATCTTGCATGCTCAATTTTGATTTCCTCTCTTATATAATGCACCAGTCAATTGTTACCACAGCCCCCTCGGGGATATACCAGGGAAAAGGGCTGTGTTTTTACCTTTCAGGTGCCCTCGTAGCTAAAGAACTTCAGCGAACACATTATATATTACCTTTTTGGACGTGTTGTAAACATCAAAAAAATAAATATCAACATTACAGTTATGGAAGCCAGAACTGGTGTCCTCGCAATGCTGGGTGATTGCGGTGGTTTTGTCTTCCCTCAAAATATATCAGGAAATTGCTCTTACCTTAGATCCCCGGGGTGTGGGGTTATTCACGGGATTTACCACCAGTTCGTTCTCGCAGGGCAGGGATTTTACCGGAGATTTGCTGGATGGAAATCCGGGGGGGGGGGAGGGGGGTTACAATTGTCTGGTGCATACTTTACAAGTTTTTTTTCTGAAGACGCTTTGTGCTCACTTTTTGTTTTCTAGCCAAGAATGAAAATCAAAAATCAGTCAGAGATACAGTATGGTGATGCATTGTTGTTGATAGATCAATATAAATTTGTGAAATATTTGAGGGAAAGGTATTTGGTTAAATAATTTACAAGTGTAACTTTTGAGTTTTATTTAACAATGCAGTGTCGAAAATTGTGGAGATATAATTGAATTTGTATTAATTAATCAGTTGACTTGTGGCGTTTAGGGAACAAAATCAAAATATTCAATAAAGATCCCTTATGTTGTGGAATAGTAAAGTAATGAAGATTTAATCTCACAACAGTCTTTCTCAAATGCTGTCAAGGCTTTTTTTCCTTAGGAATATCTAACCTCGCGATGTCAGAATAGAAATCATCTTGGCATGAGCTTGGATCACTATGTATCATTATCCACCAGTCAATTGTTACCACGGCTCTCACATCCGGGGGTATACCGGGGATAGCCGGCGAAATGGGCCATGTTTTTACCTTTCAGGTGGCCCCGAAGTGCAAGGTCTTCCCGGAAAATACAGTGACCAGTGTGGATGGGGCTTAACCTAATGTCCCTTGGGTTCGGGGCATTTGGTGGGGACTTTACCATCAGATTATCTGCGCAGGTCGGGGATTTTAGCTGGGGTTGGCTGGACCGAAAGTAAAAGTCCCCGCTATTCCGGGGGCGGGGCCATGGTTACAATTGACTGATGCATTAGCTTGTGTATTCAGATAAAGTTAAGAATAAATATTTATTTATATAACTTATACTTTGTAATCTAATTCAAAGATTTGAAAAGGGTATCCTTTATCAATAAATGCAAATAAACATAAATGACTGTGCGATTCTTTTTGTATCATCCAAATATGAGTACCTTGCAGGGTGAATGTTATTTGTAAAAATTATACTAAGTGAGCTTTCAAGATTACTTTTCCAATCGCATACACAATGCAGTTTGAAACCTGAATAATAAAAACTAATCTTGGTTGCAGACCATTACTATTAAATATTTGATAAGTCACAGACATTATAAGGTACAGTTTAAAGGGGCTGTACTAAATTAATGATGAAAAAGCAAAAATTTAAAGAAAATTGTAGAAAATTGACATAAACTTGGTATCGATGTGTACAATTAATGCATTTAAACTTACTACTGATGATCCCCATAGTTTACAAATGATTTATTAATAGCAGTTATTTCGTGTTTTTCCATTAAAAATGATTACTAGGTATTGTCGTTCCAAGACAAAAATTAAAAAAGTTGTCAAAATGAGAGTGCAGCTTTAAACTCATAATAAAATGTCAATGCATTTCATTTGACATAATTTTAAACAGATGAAAAAAATGTTATTTTTAAAAAGCACAATATATATTTTATGTGACCTTACATTATAATGAATTTATTCAGTTCAGTGACTTTTCTTCACTTAAATGTGAACAAGAAAGCTTGGGATTGAACACTAAATGAAACAGGAATGAAATTAAATGAATCACAAAATATCATCAAATTTATACCCACAAATGTTCTTTGATATACCAAATAATGAAACTTTTTAGACATACAAAAAATTAACATTTACTAAATACGGTTATAAAAATGATGAATACATTTGTAGGATTTGATATCCTACTAGATGTAACTCGGCTTCGTTCATTTTTGAGACATAAATTCTATTCACTGCAGTTGTGTTTTTGGTAGGCATGATTAGCATGAATGTTAATTTTAACCATCATTTATGAATGTTTACACAATCATTGAACATTGAAATAACAAGCGAAATGTTAGTTTGAATGATGAAAGCCATGAAATATGTGAAGTGTTCAAAAAGAGACCATTTTTTCAGCTTGTGTAAAAAATGAGAAAATTGTTAAGTAAAATTATTGATTGTTTATCAGGAAAATGTTGAAATCTCATGTTTAGGCCTATAGTGATCATACTTGATTGCTATGTTATTGGCACTTATTGCAATATGTTTTATTCATTGCAATATTTATGTAAAACATCAATTATTATGTTGACTTAAGTTTGTAGATAAGAACTAATGGTATAGGTGATGTGAGAATGATCTCATAAGTCTTTAAAACCCCTTTTGGTATTGTGAGTTTTTTTGCTCAAGTCTTGTTCAGTTAGCTTTTGAAGATTTTCAAAGTAACTGCAAAACAAGTCCAACTGTCTAGAAAGACTATGTCAAACCCTGACCAGATATAATTTCTTGTCTTTTCAAATTACCAACTTGGCAATGGTTTTATAATAACATAGGATATTGGTTTGAACATGTTAGTGTTTTTGTATGTGGAATGAAATAGCATAAGTGGCACTAAATTAAACATAATTTATAGTTCTCATTGATATTACACATGGCCCCAAGTACATGTTGATCTAAGATTTAAGGCTTGGATGGAGCCAGGGCAAGAAAAATGCATGTTAATACATTGTACTTTCCAACACAAGAACTGTTTGTTTATTCAAGTAAATAAAGCAATCCCAACACCAAGGAACTGCAGTATTGCATAACCAGCTTAATTGACATTATGAGTTGGAGTTCAAATTGCTGCAATTAAAGGCGCATCTAGTTTTCAGAATTATTCAAACTCTGATTTAGCAACCTTAATTTAGTTATATGAACTTCTTTTGCGAAATGAAAGCTTTTTTAGATTTACAAGGACGGGTGAAAAGTATTTGCCAAATGTACTGCAACACCTGATACCTGTTGCCTAGGAATCGAACAAATTCTTGGCACTCCAAATGTTACAGTACTATTCAATTTGGAGTGCCTGAAAAGAAAGCTTCTTGATTCTACATTCAACATCTTCTTTCTGTATGACATATTGGACCAGGGAATCATGAACCTACAACCTTTTGCATCTATTGAGATAGGGAGCTATCAGGACAGTGACAGAGGACAATATAAGAATGGCCAACTGCTGCATTTATTGAGTTATCTAATGCATACAAATTAAGACGGATAAAATAATTCTAAATTTTTCCAAACTACTTCCTTAAGCATCTTGTACATGTATGTAGTTGTCTTTTACAATGATTGTTCAAAGCTACAATGGCCCTGTAGGTTAAAGATGCTCTGTCCACGGGGTAACAGGTTTTGTACATAATAGGGTTATAAGTACTGCGTTTTGATCCAGGAGGTTGTATTCGACTCAAGTAGATTTTTGCAGATTCGGACACCACAAGGCTTAAGCCGAGTAAAATCAAAATCTACAAAAAACTACCAGAATCAAATATGACTTTTCGCCATATCCGGATCAAAACGCAGTTACCACATTTTAGCCTAAAATGTTATAATTATGGGAACTACTTTCATGCGCAGTCACCCATAGGTGTTAATCCGATCTGGTCATTGTTCAGTTTAATTTCGTCCCGTCCAGACGTCCAGTATTTGACTTAAAAAAAATGGCGGCATCAGAAAATGGCGCTCGACCGAAGACAAAGGCTTCGCGAAAAGTTCAAGAGGCCATTGAGTCTCTAGTGGAAGAGAACAAGGAAATACAAGAGGAGCTTGTGAATTTGACTCAGAAGAAGGAGACCTCTTACGACTCTCTGGATGCTTTACGTCGTGAACGCTCGGTTCTACAACAGCACATAGAAGAGCGGCGTACGACGTCACAAGAGTGGTATATGGCCGTATTGCACTGGAGCGGAATATGGGTTAAAGTATTTTGTGATATGTATTGCATGTGGATTGATGATGGGTATAAAATAAAGAATAAAATTATGTTTGGTATTCCATACTCACTAGCAGTGTGATGAACTGCTGATACCATGTTATGAAATTTGATGGTCAAAGTATTTAAAAAACATTTCAATATTTCATACTTTAAAAACAATATTAATCTCATCTTAGTCTACTCAACTTGCTTTGCTACGTACAAAAGTCTGCAGCAGTTATATGAATAGCATAAGACAGAAGGCAGTGCCTAATATTTATCAACAGCACTAAGTTATCATGGTAACATGTTATATGAATTGAATACCAAGCACAAATTAAGAGGGAGAAAATAATTCTTCACTTTTTAAATAAAAACTACTTCCTAATAGCATTGTGTACATGCAGTATGACATAGGTGTACAATGTAGATGTATTTTACAAAGATTGTTTAAAGTATTGGCCTGTGGTTTAAAGTTCCCCTGAAAAAGAGACGACAGGTTTTCTATATAGTATATAATTACATCATTGAAAATCTTCTCTGAAACTGCAAATAACAGTCCTTTGATATAAAAGGAATTGATCAAATTAAAGAAGTATGTGTGCCAACCACGTAAATTAATTTGTACAAGTCTGATTTAACGACTTTGAGAAATTCAAAAGAACTATGACTTTATCTGATTTAACGCTTTAGCCCCCTCCCCCCTCACTCTACACACACTTAACTAAATATTTCAAATTTCCTTTGCAGCTTGCAAGCAGTTTTAGTCTAAAGTTTAAGCTAGCCCATTAAACAGTCACCCCTTGTGATGTGAGCCGATTTTTTCAATGCTTAGAACAAAAAAAAAACAGGAGTTGTCACCGGAATGCCACAGGTGCCCCTGACTGTGCCGTGTCAGGCGGATAATGTCTTAGATACTCGTGTTGGATAAGCGGATTGATTTCATAATCGATAATCGAATCAAATTATATGTCCATAAATATCGATATAAAACATATCAAATATGTTCATTTCAACCTCAAATTGTTTTAGCCCAACATATTGAATGTCAGAAGAACAAGAGAATTAGTTTGTGTACGTCCATAGCACCAACTCGGATATGTGAAACGCCTCAACAAATGGTATTGTGCAAGCGTATGTCAGATATAGGAGCTTCGATGCAAATGGACTATTGATGATCATTATGTCGCCCATGTTGGATGCCCGTCGACGATTACTCGATTATATTCGATAATCGCGCCGCGTCATTACTATATATGATGAACAATTTGAGTCTGACATGAATTTTGGCACATCGTAGTCTAGTGGTAACACACTTGACTGTCAATCCAGGGATCGCAGGTTCGATTCCCCGCCTCATCACTAAAAAGTACAAACCGTCTTCCAGGAGGGACGTTAAATGGGGCCCCGTGTGACAGTGCTATACACTGGTACACGTTAAAACAACCAGGGAAGCTCATACCTGGGTCCCTGGGGTGCGGAAACATTTGGCGGGGATTTTACCCGGGCCTGGACCGAAAGTCAGAGTCCCTGCTATTTCCCGGGGGGGGGGGGGGCGTTACTCTCATCACAGGATGAAAGTTCACCTACCAGTGTTATTCTGCAAAAGTGGTTGACAACAAAGATAGACTCGTTGAGTTTAAGTTGAAATATCTTCAGGGGCTACGTTTATCATGTAGATGTACAACATTACTTGTATACTGCTTGATGAACGGGACACAATGACATGCAGAATTAATTCGTGACGATCGTTTTCATAGTATTTTGACTTGAACGTGTTTTGGCTACCGAAGAGGGAACTTCCTAACGCTTCTCTCCCACACGCACTAATAATAGCGACCTTTACCAAGCTTCGCGCATGATTTCATTCCACCTCCGCCGTCACCGCGTGTAGCCATATACCTAGCTGATTGAATATATTACGGAATGCCGTAAGGGCCATCGCCTATGATCGTAGTTTCGTGATTTCGCGTTTTCATCATCATACTATCGAGTTTCGCGTTTCAGATCAACTGATTCATAGGCGATGGCCCTTGCGGCATTCCGTTATATATATAGGTATGACGTCACCATTGCGTCATATGTACTTCGTTGTGTGGAAAATTCTCAATAAAAAAAATGTTTTTATGACTGATAGACATGTTTTCACATGCTCAATACACTGCAAATCAAAAATATCATTATTCCTGAAACTTTTATACCTTGAGTATCTATTATTGCTTGATTTATCATTTAGAATAGAGATTTAAGCATAACTGCTGCCCTATAGTTCAAAGGTCATTTTTGAAGAACTGACATTGCGGACTGTGCAATTTTTAGAGTTTGTTTTTCAAGTGGAGGGAGTTTTCTTAGGAATAACTTGACCCCCCCCCCCCTTTTTATTGGCTTAAAAGGTAATTTAAAGATTGCACTTTAAGAATATATATGTTTATCATAGTCTGTATTCGCTCGAAATGCCTTTAAATGTTGTCTAAAAATAATCATTTCACATTGAATTATAGAGGAAATGACAATGGTGGTGTGTAACCTAAACGTTTATAAACTTTGTCAATTATCGACGGGAGGTAAAGGGGAGCTACTGCCACAAGGGATATATCGCTAGCGAAGGATGGGTTACCTGCCTTTAGGCACATTACTGCGCATTCATAATAACTGTGTTTTTTTTACTTCATAAAAAATATCTTCATATATAATCATACAAAAACATGGTATACAGTAAAAAACACACGAAAAAAACAATAACAAACAACTGGAATCAAATGTTTCATCTTTAACGAGCTTACTTCCTGTTACAGTCCTTTCCATGTTAGATATTGAATTGTTATGCAATAGGTTAGTACAAAATGAGGCGGGGCACAAAAAGGTTTTTGAAAGACGTACTGGTATTTTATGTTTGAGTACTGTTTTTTTAGCGTGACCAAGATCTGATCGATGTAGAATAAGTACAAAAGCAAGTTGAAAGAACTCAACTTTGAAGCACAGAACCGTCCGGACGTTTGTTATATCTGGTGCAGTCCATGTGTGCGTTCTACAAATTTCCACTAATATAGACATTTATGAGGTTGCGTAGATTTTCCTTTGAATCCTTTTGTCCGATCTTGACAATTACAAGTGAGATCAAAGTTCATCTAGCTTTCAAATGCATTTACTCACACATCAGCTGGGGCGATGGGCCATGTGTATTTTAATTCCTGGAAAATGCTCACACACGGATTTTGTTTTCTCTATTAAATAGCGAATAATTATGGTAGGACACAGTTTCAAAATATTTCTGGAACTCATTTGCCCCGTACGAGTTAACATTTTCAATTAACAATTCACTTAACACTATCAACTAATAATCAATTCATCGCATGTGTTAGCTTTCCATTTTTTTTCGCTTTTGCGTTTTTCAATATTGCATTTTATCTAATTCTGTTGTCGAATGGTCACACTCTTCTTGTTTCTGTCTCTATATTCGCCAAAACATTGCTTTGGCAATTTTGTATTCACGGTAATTCAGGATCGTAATTACTTCCTCAAGGCCGACCCGACGCCATCCGGATGCTTTGTAGATGGATGTCTTGCTATAGTGACTTGTTTTTGTTGTCCCAGAAGGGTTTCGTCCGCTTATTATAACTGCTGAAACGTAGACTGGACATGGCCGCGTTTATCGCGTCTGTGCTGAGAGAATTTAGAAAGTCCGGGTCGCAGTACTCGACTAGCTGTTTTTAAGATGCACTTTACTTTATTTTGAATTGTACTGTTGTATTGTTCAACGTGATTGTTATTGCATTGATTAGTAAGCAATATTCTATTTTTAATTTATAAACAGAGCTTACGAACAAAAAAGCAAAAAATAAAACAACAGAAAATGTTATCGATGTATTGTTAAAAGGTCGAAACGAACGATTTTATACAAAGCCTAATAAAAAAAGAAGATAAAAAGCCTACCTACCCTACCTAATTTTAAAAGAGTGTAACCCTAACAAAACCATTTTTTGCCGTACGAACAATCAAAGGGCCGTTACTCAGGGAAACATTGCACGACTTTAAGCTTCCTGTGATGCTTCAGCAACTTGAAATCCTTCTAGCAATTTAAGAGGCAACGCACATACATATTGTGACAACCGTGTACATACGGACACACAGACAGACCTGTAGGTGAAAAATACAACTTCAAAATGTCTCATTCAACCATAACAGGGTTTAACATCAATCTGATTAAATAATTGCATTCATATCTGAATGTATACTGTCAGTAACCCTTTTGGACCACCATACTAAATTTACAAGTAGTCGGATTCTATTTTTAGAAATACAACATTTTCAGAAAATTGCATCGTGCCTGCGATATACACAAAGCGCGTCACACAAAGTGTTAACACTACAGCGAAGAATTGAGGTGTTGTTTTAAACGCACTTCATAACTAAAGCACTATGGGAGGGATTAGAGTGTTGTGTTCATCTTTGTGTATTTTGATGTCCTGTAAGTATCTTTGACTTTTTGTCCCGTAGTGTCAGTACAGTATATTAATTAGTTATTTTAATTTCCATTTCTTTTCCGTATAACACGTCTATTATTTTAGACTGGGGGGGGGGGGGGGGGGGTCAACAGCCTGGTTCAACTATAAGTGTATGTGTATCTGTATTATATTATAAATGTCTCATTGTCAAAACTGTCATTAAATATGAATAATATGTTGATTTTTGTCTCTGAGAACAAAAAAGGTAGCTCTGGCTGTGTTTTTTTTACCTTAAATGAAAGGGGCCGTTAATTAACGGCCCTTCCCCTTGGAAAATAAGCCTTGTTTTCCACATGCTACCGTGTTTAAGAACGTCTTTATTTGTATTTACTCTCTCACTCATTATTTCGACCGTATCTAGACTAGAGACGACTTTGATCCGGTGAATGTGGTCGAGATTGTATCATATAAGAATTACATGCGCCTCAATTTTAGAAAATCGGGATCAAATGTTGATTTCCCGAAAATTGTTCGAGGTGAGGCAGTGTATAATAAAACATTTTGTACATGTTCAGCCAATGGAACGGCATATGCCTGTAATAAATACTACATTTTATTGTTTTAGAATGTTTTCAAGCTACCTGTGCTACCACAGCTTTAGTGGTCAACAGGTTAATCGATAAATAAGTGACTTGCCTATTTAGTAGGTAGTATACACAAGGAAAAGGGGACCATTAAAAGTTAAAGGTTGTTAGTATGTACTTATAATATTAAAACGTTATGCGACTGTGTAGCAGCAAACCATTTATTGTTGTAAGTACATACTACTACGGCCTTCAAAAACCATTCGGTTCGGGTAACCGAAATAGGCCCCGACCCAACCGTTTCATAGTCAGTTTGTGTTTATATGTATATTAAAACCTTTAGATCTGTTTAGTCACTGGCATTTGAATAAAATAAATATTGCTCATCAACATGTGAAACTGGGCCAGACAATACTTTAATTTGACGAGAATAAAAATGGACTGATTTTAGCGTGTGTTAATACAACAAATCTGAATATTCTGTTCGTATGAAGTCTCTTCTATCAGTCCAGTCATTTGCTGTTCGATATGCTAAATAAAACTCACGTTACTGAGTCTGTTTCATGTGTGTTTCACGAAATCCGGCCACTTTTTTGTGTGGGTAATGTTAGTCCGTTGTTTTACAGGCTGGGCCGTGTATGGTTCCGACTGTTGCTCGAGTTACACGGACCCGAGCGGCACGTAGCACGCATCCCAGCTGTGTCAGGATTACTGCTGTTGGAACCTTGACCTCACCAATTATAAGGTGTGCTGCAGCAACCCCCTTCGACAGGTCCCCTCTTCTGCCCGTGACCAAGAGGCCTGCGCCGAGAGCTGGATCACCGAACACATGTTAGTATACTGCACTGAATACACAATTACATCGATACTGATAAAGGGCTTCAATTAAAACGTTTGGTATGCATCGAACAATTTGGGAAAAGTGTACGTATTTGTGAAAACATTAAATTGTGTGTTTAAAAACCATAAAGAACATTAAAGGCTCTTTGTTACATAATTGTTCGGGTTTCTACTTCAAAAAAACATTGTTAGAGAACTGTATGTAATAATGATTATCATGTGTAGTGATCGTTATTTTCATTCAAAATAGAAATGCAAATAAAATATTAGTTTTTAACCACTTATATCATGGATTTTTATCGATACATACTAGCAGGGTGACTTTATCACCTTTGTTCATTGGGTCGTTGTTTTCATGAGTATAAATTTTGCTTGCATACAAATAACATAACTTAAACTGAAAACTTGTAGCTGGGTGCCAATCGTGTCCGGGTTGGTGTTGCTGGGCCTGATTGTGTTGTGCTGCTGCTGCTGTTGTGGCTGCTGCTGCTGTCGGAGGGATCGCACCGTAATTGTGCAATCCCCGGGAGCCCCTCGTGAGTACATTGCTGTAGTGGATCATAGAAAAATGACCAGTCTGGCTCTTAGGACAAAGCTATTTAATAAAGATAGGCCATTATGTTTATATTATTTGATATCCGTGTAATAATAAATTGAAATATCAAAATACGCCGCACTTAATTGACCCACTAGCTCCGCCCTTTGTTCGTGTAGACAAGTGGTTATTTTGGCGCGAAAATGAAAACGCCCAGGCGTAAGTTCCATTAAATGAGTGTCGGTAAATGATAAATTGTCGCGACTTTGTGAATATGTTATTAAAGAAAATAAAATTGATTGACGTTTGTACAGAAATGGAAAAGCACCGAAACATAAACTTTTTTAATACTTTCCGTCTAGCAATCAATAAAGGATGTTTACTTGTAAAGATATGTCCGTGTTGCATTCAATAGCACAAAGAACACCGCATTCCTGTAATTCAATACCCCTCTATTAGAACCCCTCTACTGTATTATGTACACTATTATTTCATTGCTACAAATAAGCGACTCAGACCCAAGTTGTTCGTGCACCGTATTTCATTTTCAAGGCCTTGTAAATGAAGCGGTTCATGAATAGCTTACCTGAGTTTTAACAATTAACAATGACTCGCTGACAGTGAATATATGACAAATAAATCATTCTTACCATGTGAAATATTTTAATGTGTAATATGTAGTGTATGAACTATAACATGTACGTAATGGTCGTTTGTCACTGAATCACCATGTTGTAGTTCAATACAGCTCAAGAATAAGTACGTTTTATCATGCAGAAACGAGCGTTGTGATGTCCAACCAGACCAATATGATGCACGCCGGATATAACCAGTAGAACCACTTCCGGTCAGAACACGCGATAACCATCTTCACAAGCGCCTTATATGAAGCATTCCGACAATTGGTTGGATAGGAACATGTACATACTGATAACAATAATTATGTGTGTGAGGACAATTTTGTATTTCTTTGTGTTCTCAATGTTGGCTTTGTAAGAACAGTTTTCTTATCAGTTGGGACATTTAGGTGAGGTCAGTCAAGTTGTAAATTTAATTGATTCGTTCGCTTTTTATGGGGCTGTTATCATCTCATTGTTACCATGGTTTGGTGTTTAATGGAACGACATCGTAATATTAACCTTATACATGGCATATCATCACAATGCTTTCGTATGACAAGGAAACTAGCCGTTCGTTTGACAAGGAAAATAGACGTTCGTTTTACAAGGAAACTAGCCGTTAGCCATTTTCTTAGACGATGACTAGTTTTACTGCAAAACGGCAGCATTTATAAACACGCACTTAATCGTTGTAGTATGGAAGGTACAGATGTCCTGATGTTTGTGTACCAGAGTTTAAACACGTTCATACAACATGGAAGTTAAGACGTTGAACTATCTAATCCTTGGATTGGTTCCAGTATTTAAAACTAATAAGGAAATATTACAAAAGGCTAACGGTTTCAAACGAATTTGTCTTTTTAAATAGTTAAAACAGACGGGTTTTATTTTCACCCGCTAACGAGTTGACGGACTGTGCCCTTTTTACCAACAATCATTGATGTTATCATGCCATTGTTTCTAATAACAGAAATAATTTTCACCATTTAGTATCATCTGAATAATACGTTTGGGGAGTGTGTGCGTGTGTGTATGCGGATGAAATAATCCTGTATGTACGTGTATGTCATTTATATGAAGCGGTTATAACCATGCCTAACCAATACAATGTAAACCATCTGTAGTTACTTCTCTTATGTAGTTAATAAACTGTCTTTAGTATATCAGAGTTGTTACAATTTATTACCAATAATGCATTTTATACACGAGAGCGTAGTTCGCTTCGGATATTTTGCAAGAACAAAAATCAGGAGTTGTCACCGGAATGCGACAGGTGCCCCTGACTGTGCCGTGTCAAACGGATAATGTCTTGGATACTCGTGTCGGATAAGCGGATTAATTTCATAAGCGATTATCGAATCAAATGTATATGTCCATACTAAATATCGGTATAAAACTTATCAAATATGTTCATTTCAACCTCTTTTTTGTCTGTTATATTTGAAAACTTGCCCAACATATTGAATGTCAGAAGAACAAGAGAATTAGTTTGTGTACGTCCATATCACCAACTCGGATATAAGTAACGCCTCAACAAATATTATTGTGCAAGCGTATGTCAGATATAGGAGCTTCGATGAAAATGGACTATTGATGATCACTATATCATCCGTCGACGATTACTCGATTAAATTCGATAATCGCGCCGCGTCATTACAATATACGATGAATTTGAGTCTGACATGAATTTGGGTGCATCCGTAGTCTAGTGGTAACACAATTGACTGTCAATCCAGGGGACGCAGGTACGATTCCCCGCCGCAACTGGAAGTACAAATCGTCTTCCAGGAGGGACGTTAAGTGGGGCCCCGTGTGACAGTGCTATACATTGGTACACGTTTAATAAACCAACCAGGGAAGCTCTAACCAGGGTTACATTCTGTCTGTGCACTATGATCCCAAATTTTAAAATGACTATCTTATCGGAGCACTCGCCGAATGGGCAATGCCCAAGTGTGAGTATCAATAAGCTTACATACACATTGAAAAACAGAGCGAGTATACGCTTCAGTTTTCACCTGTCCTAAGCAAAAGAGATACAGTTGAAAGTGAAGGAAACCGGAACATAACTCTCATCACAGGACGTTTTCTGAAATTTTTCTGTAATTTTTTGAATTATATCAATAATTAAATGTAGTGTTTTAGAGTTGTATTTATTCATCTAAGTTTAAATTGATTGCAGGTGAAGTGTATTATTGCAAACATAATTAAGATTTTCGATAAAAATGGCCGAGGAGTTCCGAATGCAACTTGGGTAAAGAGGAGCTACTGGCACAAGGGATATATCGCCAGCGAAGGATGGGTTACCTGCCTTTATGTTCATTACTGTGCATTCCTAATTACTGTTATTTTTATTTCATAAAAAGTATTTTCATATGTAAACATACAGACAACAACAAATCTTAATCAAATATCACAGGATTTAATGTTTCATCTTGAACGAGCTCACTTCCTGTAACAGTCCTTCCCATGTTAGATATTGAATTGTTATGCTAAAATTTAGTCAGAAACAAAATGAGGCGGAGCACAAAAAGGTTTCTGAGAGACCTACTGATAGTCAATTTTTGGGTACTGTTTTGTAGCGTGACCAAGAGCTGATCGATGTAGAACTAGTACAAATGCAAGTTGAAAGAACTCCACTTTGACGCACAGAACGCCGGACGTGTATTATGTCTGAGTGCAGTCCATGTGTGCGTTCTACGAATTTCCACTTTTATACACATTTTGAATCCTTTTGTCCGAGCTTGCTAAACAAGCCACCTTGCCATTCCGAATAGGATTTAGCCTTCTGGTCCCTTTCTCAGTGTATGTATACCACATGATAATTTACGTAATAAATGCTACATCGGCATGCATTTTTTTTGGCTTCAAATGAAGACTTTAAACAAAAATAACTTTACTATTTATTCACCATATTAAATGAAACATGACACAGTCTACGCCGCTTACATAGCCCCGCATTCAGTATTTTACTAGAGTTTGATTGAGAGTTTAGTTTCTTAAAACACGTCGAAAAACCTTTTCCAAAAACCGCCGCCTAATGGAGCACTGTCAGTTTTGGAAACAGGTTTGTCGAAGTGTTTGAGTAAAGTAAGCAACTTATCAAACTCTGGTAAAAAACGAAGGCGAAGTTCTTTTAGTGGCGTAAACTGCCCTTTTTTACCCATTTTTCATTTCAAATGATGAAGATAAATAAAAGTTATCTTTGTTTTAAGGCATCGTTCGAAGCAAAATGTTGCCTTCCGACATAACATTTTTGACGTAATTTATCACGTGGTATACACACACTGTTTCCGGAAGCACCGCTGCTGTTGTGAAGGAAATAATAGAGTGTTAGTTGTTACATGTGTGTTGATTCTGTTTAATAGAATTCGTTTGTATAGTTTGCAGAAACAGGAAGTTGGGATCGTTTTCCCTTTCTCTTATACTAGTATATTTGACCGTTATGTTCGTTTGCAATTTCATTCTTATTCTTTCACTGTAATTTGATAGTTCATCCTGAACTATCGACCGTTCATAAATAACAACCTTTTCTATTTTCGTGTCCGATTTAATTCATCAAGTTATTTATTGTCATATTCTTCTTGTTTCTATCTCTGTATTCGCCGAAACAATGCCTTGGCAATTTTGTATACACGGTAATTAAGGATTGTAACTTCCTGAAGGCCGACAATCGACATCCAGATCCTTCGTAGATGTCTTGCTATAGTGACTTGTTTTTGTTATCCAAGAAAGATTTCGTCCGCTTATTATAACTGCTGAAAGGTAGACTGCATTTGACTTGACCGCGTTTAAAACGTCTGTGATGAGAGAATTTAGAAAGTGCTGGTCGGAATACTCGATCTCTGTTTCTAAGATGCACGTTAATTTCATTTTAATTGTAATTTAGTATTGATCAACTTAATTGTTATTGCATTTATTAGTAAGCAATATTCTAATTTTCCTTTATAAACAGAGCTTAGGAAAAAAGAGCAAAGTAATCCCATAAAATGTTATCAATGTATTGTTAAAAGGTCAAAATATCCATCAATTTCATTCTTTTTGGTATGTTAAAAAATGTATTAAATGTGTTAAATCTTATTTGGGACTAATAGTGCATCTTTAAATAGTGTATCTGCTTTGACAGTGTTGAATTTGATGCAAAAATACATAGTAAATAGATTTAAACATTTTAAGTTTTTAACAAAACAAATAGTTAGCCGTATAAGAAAAGTAAATCTTACCTTAATAACGGTTTGAAATCATCCGCTGGACACTCATTCATTCTCTGAGGTTTACTTAGATCTGTTCACAAAATGGCCGATTCCTTTTTAATATCAGGTTTTTTGCCAAAAAAAAGGTTCTTATGAAGGATACTGAGTTTTATTTAATAGAAATAGACGGAAAATGTATTGCTTCCTTATATGACCATAGTAGATCGCAGTAAATCTTTTAGCATTCACCAATCATTTAATATTTTTGCGCTTTCAGCTATTAAATACACGGTTATAATATAGTTACTAGTAATAAATATTTTCCATTAATGCATTATTTAGTAAGAAGTTAAAGGTTTATCACTCAAAATCTATGTATGTTTTACATGTGTTTGTATCGATTTTGAATAAGAGTGTCACTTTAAAACTTTGCGATCAATTATAAAATGTATTTGAATATAATGAATGTTTCTATATCTTGGTATATGTTATTGCGCGAGATAAATGTTGAATTCAACCGTTCGCTTCAATTCATTAGAAAACGTTCACATTTAATATACTTGGTCGAGCTTAAGTAAAATGCACGAGTGTGTTGTTGTTGATTTTGATGCAAGTTCAATCCCCAAATGGAGAAACGAGTGGTAGCGCATTCCATGGACTCTCGAAACGCACACACGTACTGGCTATTCCGAGGAAATGGACTCGAAAATTATTTATATTTGAATCAGCTGTATTGAACAAGTTACATAAAGAATATTTCACTTCACTGCATTTAAGATCAAACTTAAAACGTATCTTGAAATCCGTTCTGCCCACGTAATTACAGCTACCAGATCCAGGACTCTCCGTGATTTTGTTTAAGGAGGGAGGGGCGCAACTTATGAACCAAATTTATATGATGTAATTGTGGGTAGGGATTGGGTTGTCCCCTTAGGAAACAAAGGTACCCAATGTCTGTAGTATATGTACACTTTTCATGCAAACCTGGCATTGAAAGATTAAAGATGGGACGAACACGTCAGACCCTGAGAAATATGTAAGTGAATTTAAAAAAGTATTTATATGCTTTTGAGCATAAAGTTTGTGTGTCAGTTATTGCATTGAGATATGACTCCTTCAGATTCAACTACGGTGGAAAAGAGGTGTCATACCTTATACTTTTTAATCATGTTAAAATACTTCTCGTTTAAAACCTAGTTACTGGTAAAAACACTTAGTAACTCGTTGAAACGACTTTGTATCTCATTAACGAATTGGTAACTGGTTAAAACAAATAATAATCTCGTTCAAACGACTTACGTATTAAGTCGTTTTAACGAGTAACTAAGTCATTAAAACGAGATGCGTAAGTCGTTTAAACAAGTTACAACGTCGTTTTAACGAGATAAATAAGTGGTTTTAACAGATAGAAAAAAAAAACGTATGTCACTTCTATGCCACCGTTAGAATACCTCGCATATAATGATATTATAAAATTTCTCAACGAGGCATGTTTGTTTAAATTTCTAAGTCGTTTTAACGAGATATAAAGTCGTGTTAAAAGAGTTACTAATTCTTTTTAAGGAGATACGTTAGTCAATTAAACGAGTTACCATATAATTTAAGGAGATACGTTAGTCGTTTAAAGGAGTTACGATAGTCGTTTTAACGAGATACGTTGATCGTTTAAACGAGATACGTTAATCGTTTTGACGAGATACGTTAGTAGTTTTAAGGAGATCCGTTAGTCGTTTTAACGAGAATCGTTAGTCATTTAAACGAGTTACTAAGTCGTTTTAACGAGAATCGTTAGTCGTTTTAACGAGATACGTTACCACCAGATCTGTGTATCTAATCTATATATACCTGTTGTCCACCAGAGCTGTGTATCTATATACACCTGTTGTCCACCAGAGCTGTGTATCTATATACACCTGTTGTCCACCAGAGCTGTGTATCTATATACACCTGTTGTCCACCAGAGCTGTGTATCTATATACACCTGTTGTCCACCAGAGCTGTGTATCTATATACACCTGTTGTCCACCAGAGCTGTGTATCTATATACACCTGTTGTCCACCAGAGCTGTGTATCTATATATACCTGTTGTCCACCAGAGCTGTGTATCTATATACACCTGTTGTCCACCAGAGCTGTGTATCTATATACACCTGTTGTCCACCAGAGCTGTGTATCTATATACACCTGTTGTCCACCAGAGCTGTGTATCTATATACACCTGTTGTCCACCAGAGCTGTGTATCTATATACACCTGTTGTCCACCAGAGCTGTGTATCTATATACACCTGTTGTCCACCAGAGCTGTGTATCTATATATACCTGTTGTCCACCAGAGCTGTGTATCTATATACACCTGTTGTCCACCAGAGCTGTGTATCTATATATACCTGTTGTCCACCAGAGCTGTGTATCTATATACACCTGTTGTCCACCAGAGCTGTGTATCTATATACACCTGTTGTCCACCAGAGCTGTGTATCTATATATACCTGTTGTCCACCAGAGCTGTGTATCTATATACACCTGTTGTCCACCAGAGCTGTGTATCTATATATACCTGTTGTCCACCAGAGCTGTGTATCTATATACACCTGTTGTCCACCAGAGCTGTGTATCTATATACACCTGTTGTCCACCAGAGCTGTGTATCTATATACACCTGTTGTCCACCAGAGCTGTGTATCTATATACACCTGTTGTCCACCAGAGCTGTGTATCTATATACACCTGTTGTCCACCAGAGCTGTGTATCTATATACACCTGTTGTCCACCAGAGCTGTGTATCTATATACACCTGTTGTCCACCAGAGCTGTGTATCTATATACACCTGTTGTCCACCAGAGCTGTGTATCTATATATACCTGTTGTCCACCAGAGCTGTGTATCTATATATACCTGTTGTCCACCAGAGCTGTGTATCTATATACACCTGTTGTCCACCAGAGCTGTGTATCTATATACACCTGTTGTCCACCAGAGCTGTGTATCTATATACACCTGTTGTCCACCAGAGCTGTGTATCTATATACACCTGTTGTCCACCAGAGCTGTGTATCTATATACACCTGTTGTCCACCAGAGCTGTGTATCTATATACACCTGTTGTCCACCAGAGCTGTGTATCTATATATACCTGTTGTCCACCAGAGCTGTGTATCTATATACACCTGTTGTCCACCAGAGCTGTGTATCTATATACACCTGTTGTCCACCAGAGCTGTGTATCTATATACACCTGTTGTCCACCAGAGCTGTGTATCTATATATACCTGTTGTCCACCAGAGCTGTGTATCTATATACACCTGTTGTCCACCAGAGCTGTGTATCTATATACACCTGTTGTCCACCAGAGCTGTGTATCTATATACACCTGTTGTCCACCAGAGCTGTGTATCTATATACACCTGTTGTCCACCAGAGCTGTGTATCTATATACACCTGTTGTCCACCAGAGCTGTGTATCTATATACACCTGTTGTCCACCAGAGCTGTGTATCTATATACACCTGTTGTCCACCAGAGCTGTGTATCTATATACACCTGTTGTCCACCAGAGCTGTGTGTCTATATACACCTGTTGTCCACCAGAGCTGTGTGTCTATATACACCTGTTGTCCACCAGAGCTGTGTATCTATATACACCTGTTGTCCACCAGAGCTGTGTATCTATATACACCTGTTGTCCACCAGAGCTGTGTATCTATATACACCTGTTGTCCACCAGAGCTGTGTATCTATATACACCTGTTGTCCACCAGAGCTGTGTATCTATATACACCTGTTGTCCACCAGAGCTGTGTATCTATATACACCTGTTGTCCACCAGAGCTGTGTATCTATATACACCTGTTGTCCACCAGAGCTGTGTATCTATATATACCTGTTGTCCACCAGAGCTGTGTATCTATATACACCTGTTGTCCACCAGAGCTGTGTATCTATATATACCTGTTGTCCACCAGAGATGTGTATCTATATACACCTGTTGTCCACCAGAGCTGTGTATCTATATAAACCTGTTGTCCACCAGAGCTGTGTATCTATATATACCTGTTGTCCACCAGAGCTGTGTATCTATATACACCTGTTGTCCACCAGAGCTGTGTATCTATATACACCTGTTGTCCACCAGAGCTGTGTATCTATATACACCTGTTGTCCACCAGAGCTGTGTATCTATATACACCTGTTGTCCACCAGAGCTGTGTATCTATATATACCTGTTGTCCACCAGAGCTGTGTATCTATATACACCTGTTGTCCACCAGAGCTGTGTATCTATATAAACCTGTTGTCCACCAGAGCTGTGTATCTATATATACCTGTTGTCCACCAGAGCTGTGTATCTATATACACCTGTTGTCCACCAGAGCTGTGTATCTATATACACCTGTTGTCCACCAGAGCTGTGTATCTATATACACCTGTTGTCCACCAGAGCTGTGTATCTATATATACCTGTTGTCCACCAGAGCTGTGTATCTATATATACCTGTTGTCCACCAGAGCTGTGTATCTATATATACCTGTTGTCCACCAGAGCTGTGTATCTTTATATACCTGTTGTCCACCAGAGCTGTGTATCTATATATACCTGTTGTCCACCAGAGCTGTGTATCTATATATACCTGTTGTCCACCAGAGCTGTGTATCTTTATATACCTGTTGTCCACCAGAGCTGTGTATCTATATATACCTGTTGTCCACCAGAGCTGTGTATCTATATATACCTGTTGTCCACCAGAGCTGTGTATCTATATACACCTGTTGTCCACCAGAGCTGTGTATCTATATATACCTGTTGTCCACCAGAGCTGTGTATCTATATATACCTGTTGTCCACCAGAGCTGTGTATCTATATATACCTGTTGTCCACCAGAGCTGTGTATCTATATATACCTGTTGTCCACCAGAGCTGTGTATCTATATATACCTGTTGTCCACCAGAGCTGTGTATCTATATAAACCTGTTGTCCACCAGAGCTGTGTATCTATATAAACCTGTTGTCCACCAGAGCTGTGTATCTTTATATACCTGTTGTCCACCAGAGCTGTGTATCTTTATATACCTGTTGTCCACCAGAGCTGTGTATCTATATACGCTATGTTCAAATAACAATGTCTCTCACAAAACAACAACAACAACAACAAACGTGACGACGGTGTGCTCAACTAGATTTGATATCACTGACATTTTTAAAAGTCAAATAGACTTCATTTTCAAATTTATGAAAGTCATAGCGAACATACAACCATGGGCGACCGAAAGCAGACCTAGCTTTATTTTGGCATCACAGGTGCAAGCGTACCTAGTGTACTATTTATTACCAGATTTGATTAATTTTTGCTCCTTATTTAACGTCATTTTTAAGGTTTTCAGCTTTGCAATTTTCGCCCATGAGTACAATTTTTATAACGTTTATGATCACAGTCAAATTTTGTTCAATGTTTCAAGAGGTTTAAGGGTTTTGATGTATCAATTTTATGTTGAGTTATGGTTCATGTGAAGTTTGCATCATGCAAACTTTGTTTAAACGAAGTTCAACCCAAAACTTTTTCAAAGTGCCCCGCGTTCAAAAGTCTTAGTTTTCTCAGCATTTTCTAAAATACTTCATGGTCAACATTACATCACTACATTGATATTTAAAAATACGAAGCCTGTCCACGAATATAACTTTTAGTACCCAACCTGTATTATAAAAATGCGAAAATTATTGAAATATTAAATGAAATGCGAATGGCACCATTGTATAGTTTATTTTCAATAATAACTCGTTTATATTGTAAATTGGTAAATTCTTTTTGAACAGAGACTGAATTTCATTTTTTATCTAGTGGAAATTTGATGTGGCTTTTTGGATATAGTACGATTTATAGTTCGCTTATATTTTGAATATTTTAGAATTGAACAGATGAATTCATTTACAATTAATTTATTTCAGAAATAGTGGCGCCGCTCTACTTAGATTGCAAGAAGCAGTTAATGAAAGGCGAAACAGGATTCGTGCCCAGGTAAAATGCAATCTCTTGTCATAACAACTTTTTAGATATTATGAAATATTGAAGAGGATTTTTAAGAATCATTACTCGATGATCCATCGTTGCAACTTGCTTCCTTGGTGTCGTAGCAACCGTTTTTGTATTGTGAAGTAACTTGTGTGAATGCTTGGCCATAACTTTCGGCAAATGAAATCGATTACTTTTAGTGAAAAAGAACTATTGTTTGGGTGAGTGAGTGAGTGAGTGAGTGAGTGAGTGAGTGAGTGAGTGAGTGAGTGAGTGAGTGAGTGAGTGAGTGAGTGAGTGAGTGAGTGAGTGAGTGAGTGAGTGAGTGAGTGAGTGAGTGAGTGAGTGAGTGAGTGAGTGAGTGAGTGAGTGAGTGAGTGAGTGAGTGAGTGAGTGAGTGAGTGAGTGAGTGAGTGAGTGAGTGAGTGAGTGAGTGAGTGAGTGAGTGAGTGAGTGAGTGAGTGAGTGAGTGAGTGAGTGAGTGAGTGAGTGAGTGAGTGAGTGAGTGAGTGAGTGAGTGAGTGAGTGAGTGAGTGAGTGAGTGAGTGAGTGAGTGAGTGAGTGAGTGAGTGAGTGAGTGAGTGAGTGAGTGAGTGAGTGAGTGAGTGAGTGAGTGAGTGAGTGAGTGAGTGAGTGAGTGAGTGAGTGCGTGCGTGCGTGCGTGCGTGCGTGCGTGCGTGCGTGCGTGCGTGCGTGCGTGCGTGCGTGCGTGCGTGCGTGCGTGCGTGCGTGCGTGCGTGCGTGCGTGCGTGCGTGCGTGAGTGCGTGAGTGCGTGAGTGAGTGAGTGAGTGAGAAACCCTCCGTGGTAGCCTTACATATTTATATTTAATTCATACAGATAACAGCAAAGCAGACCCCGAGAAAAGAGAATGAGGTGAGAAGTCCAGAGCCAGGCCTACCGGGTGTTGGATCTCGTACAGAGAATCAATTTAAAGGTGAGCACGTTTCCGTCTCCGAGCTTTATATAGACGATATAAGAGGTGATTTCTCTTCACTTTCTTTGCTATCTTAGTCAAAATGATTTTTATGAAGTAATGATGGTATGTTTCTCGTGACACTGGGAAGGTCGCCAAACAACATCTGTTTCAAGCTAATAAGAACAATAATGCTGTGACAACAATGACACATTACTAAGACTTGTAGGCTCTTTGCGGTGCGGTACACTTCATCATCCGTCAACCTCCGTTAATATAGTGAACGTTGAGACACGATGCCAAACGCAACTCGGGGTTATTAACAAAATGTATATTTAACGTCGATGTAGAAAGTTGGCATTCCGCCGTATTTATATGAAATTGATCACTTGACCAGCACTTGTGCTCTGCTAGACCTTATTTTTCCCAGATCATATTCTTCCCACCTGGGAAAAATAGGATCCTATTCTTTACAGCTGGGAAAAATAAAATCTCATTTGTCACACATTTCGAACATTTCGAACATCTACGTCACAGCTCCTGGGAAATTTGTGATCGAAGCGGGTTTTTTTATGTATCATGAAATCACATTCCTCACAGGTCAGCTATTTCCAGTATTGCATATATATATTGCTGATATACATGTATGCGTATATATTCTAGTCATAAAGAATCGTTGAATATGTTGTTGTCGTTTCTGTTGTTGTTGTTGTTGCTGTTTGTTGGCTGCAGTTGTAAGAGCAGTGGCGGTTGTTGTCGAGATATTTGTTTTATTTTTTATATTTATTTATGTTGTTGCTGTACGGGTATTAGTGGTATAAGTAGGAATGGTATTGGTTTTTGTTGACACCGTAATAGTTGGTGTATGCCTAGAAAGGTAGATGGCATTGTGTTTGTTGTCGTGAGTTGTGTTGGAAAAAGTATTTCCAACGCTTTCAACGGCTAAATTTCGGGCAAGCAGTGAATACCGCAGTGCTAGAGCAGCTTTGGTTTAAAGATAGTTCTGTTCCGAGCTTGCCTGATATGGTCGAGCATTTACGAATGTGTAACAATTCACCCTCGGGGACACAATCCGACCAAGATAAATATAGAGAAAATTGTAGTTTTAATAATTGGTGGTGGTGTTGTTGTTATTGTTGTTGTAAGAATATGTTTTATTGTTTTTGTATAAGGCGTAGTTTTAAGAATATATGTTGTTGTTGTTGTTGTTGTTGTTGTTGTTGTTGTTAATTATTATTATTATTATTATTATTATTATTATTATTATTATTATTATTATTATTATTATTATTATTACTTTATTATTATTATTATTATTATTATTATTATTATTATTATTATTATTATTATTATAAGTATTAGTATTAGTATTAGTATTATTCATTTTATTATTACATTTTTAAAATCATAATTATCAACAGCAATGTCATCGACAAAATCTGTGAAGAATATGATTCTCTTGCTTACCACCATTTTGGTCAATCATATATGTCACAGTTTGAAACCGTGAAGAATAGGATCCTTTTTTTCCCAGACCTGTGAATAATATGATCTGGGAATATTAAGGTACTACAGTGCTCCGTAATGACGCTAAGTAACACTCGAAAACTAATAGAAAATTGTATACTTCAAACTGATATAAAGAAGTCAATTTTGAACGGTACTTTTCAAAAAGGATCTCTTCTTTAGTTTGTTCTAAACAAAATCCATTGTTGTTTCTTATATTTGGAACACTATTTCTTAATTGTATTCGTCTATCACTAGTAATCTTGATTTTAATTATCAAAATCCCTCAACTGAAAACACGTCCACTACTGCTTACACCCCACGACCAACCCAAATAACCACACCAACAACGGTCATAACTATAACTCAAACTACAACAACAACATAAAAGACAGAAACATAGTCTTTATGTTCAACAACAAATATCTCTATATCAAACGTTACTATGCCTTCAACCGCAGTAAAGTCGCAACTACCAATACAGCAACAACAACATCAACAACACACCATAAACAACGTGTTTTTTACTTCAGTAATCACGCCTAGAACAACAAAAACAACTATGAATAGAAAAGTGGCTCTTTAGACGAACATTTTACCATAGCTTTAAATTCCCAACACTATCTTTATTTAAAAAATGTGACAGAGATGTAAAAAAAATAAACATTTTGGTAAAAAAACTCACAGAAACGTATGTGTTTGAAATGTGTGTGGCAAATGAGATCCTATTATTCCCACCTGTTCGGAATAGTACCTTTTTATGGATGTGACAAGATGATACAGTATGGGTAAAATAAGGTCATAGGCATCTCGGGCCGATCGTTCAGATTTTTTTAAAGTTAACAACGTTGTTAACTTTTAAATCTTTCCTGCTTTGGAAGTTTAATGAACTCACTTGTGATCTGCTGTATTTAAACAATATTTGAGCTGTACTTGTTAGCATTTAAATAAATCAGCACATCATCACTTATTCACGTTTAAAATAACAACGATGTCGTTAAACACGTTGTTAACTTTAACAAAGTTCTGGTTAGAGTGTGGCTGGAGCTCTATGTTTCCTAACAATGCTGAACGCAAATTAAAAAACGTTATAGTTTCAATTTCTCGCCGATACTAGGTGGAACACACAGCGTTTTACATGTAATGCTAGTATATTAATTTTTTTTTATGTTACTTAAGATAATTTTACCGGTGATAATACTCCAATTCTTAACTCATTAACAGCAAATAACAAAAATCAAGCGTTTTCCGGACGTAGAAAAATGCTAAAATTGTAAATATAGTTTTTATTGAGTTGCTTCATACGTAGTTTACATTTCGTAATGGTTAAAAGTTGTAAGAATGTACTCACAAAATAAGTAGTTTGATGTGACATAGTGAACATATTATTAATTAAATTAACATGCATTAACTATTTTGTGATCTACAATACTATTGTGTCATAATAAAAATCAATGTTTTGCAAATTTGCTTAAATAAACTGGTTATAATATGCATTTTAATATTGGGGGGGGGGATATCGTCCGTTTTTTCACTAAGACGGGGGGGGGGGCTATCTTCCGGGAGGGCTATGGTCCTAGGGGCTAATGTCTGGGGGGGGGGGCAATCATCCGGGGGGGATATTATCCGTACCTCGTGTCAACTACCCACTAAGTGGGCCAACGACTGTTTATATATATCGTTTCACCTGATTAAAATCAAGAACGGCTGACTGTTGTTTACCAAAGAAACCCATTGGCGAATTTGAAATATACCACTGCGGAAAATGGTTTAATATACGGGAATGTACTGAAACCCTTACATCCAACGTGTACGGTAAGTGTACGGGATGATGAATTTACGGGTGTGTTCTCGTACATCTTGAGTATATGGGTTTCGATGTACGGGCGTGTACTTACCCGAACACCAATGTTATAATACAAAAAAGAATTATGTCATCAAGTTAGGTATATTGGCGTTGAATTTGATAGCATGTATGCTATGAACAACATATATATATATATATATCATTGACTTGTTAACATTTTCCCGTGTTACGTAGAGGAACAGGAAAATGTAAGTAAGAGTCACTTTTTGTAGAAAATGTAATGCCCTTTTGGGGGTTTAACAGCCTTTGATGAAATTAAAGCGACATCTTTATGATAAAAAATAATAAAATTTGACAATGCTGATTGGTGTATCATTTGACAGCATATATGATATGATCAATATTTATTACATTACCATTTTCGTTTTTCCGTGTTTCGCAGAGTAAGAGGAGTCACGTTTTGTAGAAATATTGACATCTTTAAGATACAAAATACTAGTAATTGAATTTGACAATGCTGGTTGGATTAATTCACGGCTAGGGCTCGGGAAGGTTTAGTTTCCCGTACATGATGAATGTACGGGCGTGTACAGATCCCATATATTATGGATGTACGGAAATATACAAGTAACGTTACCCGTGCAAAATGGAAACACGGACATGTTGTGTTTCCGGTACACGCTTGGTGTTCGGGAATGTTTAGTTTCCCCGTATGTGATGAATATACCCATAAGGCATATTTGGTATGAAGGGAGGGGTTCACTTCTTAATGTTTGGGCTTATATGTATAAACACCTAAGGCTATATCACTTTAAATGGCAGGAATTAATAAATTCATTTTTCCGATAAAATCACAGACGACTGTTTCAACTTATGGGTGCCCGCAGAGATGTGGTTCTTAATTAATACATGTTGAGTTTTATATTGATAGGCGGGACCTTTTATGTTTATAGTGTCAGCACTGTCTTGTTCTCGGGTACTTTTATGGCCTTTCCAATTAGTGCATGTCGCGCGGAGATCATTTGTTAACATAAACCACATGGCCAGTGGGTCATAAAATTACGAGACACGACTAAACTACACAAATTCTAAAAGAATATTAATTCCATGGACAGACTGCGGAAAATATTATTGTCATAGTATCTATTTGATTCCCATTATGAACTTCCTTTTCATTGAAAGCGATTGATCCTAACACATCTATTAGTACGATGGAGTTGATATAAAGATGCAGTTTAAAGATGGACTCTCATAGATTGACAATTTTGATTTTTTTAAGGTTTGTCTCAGCTGAATTTGGCATCAATGCCTCTATTTCAGTCATATAAGATAACTCGCAATATAACAGATCTCGACTGTTTAGTCTTCTTAAAGCGTGAGTATCATAGTAACACTTTTGGCCATAAATAATTAATTTTCAAACGTTAATATGAAAAACTGTTATGTGATCAGTCTTATATCATTTAATTCCAAACATTTACGCAAAATTGGCTCATCCCATGACAAAACGGCCAATCTATAAGAGAAACTTTAATACTCAGTAACTTTTATGTATTGGTAGTTAAAACAAAAGCAGAGGAAGTCAAAATCAATGTCATTGTGTTTATGTCAGTTTTTTTGGCTTTCCTTAAATTTCTAATCTCTCAATTATGAAGAACACATTTGTAATAATTATATAAAAAGCGTATTACACTACTGAAGCGTAAGTTGTCGGACGTCATGTCAGATAGCAACGGGCAACAGATAAGCCACGCCTTAATTGGACGGTGATTGGTCAGTGGGTATTGGCCGGCTACTTTGACTGACAGCCCGCGTATGTCAATTAGTGACATGTCAATATGCTATCAAAAACCACATGGCCAGTGGTCCATAAAATTATACGAAATACAACTAGAAAACACAATTCTAAAACTTATTATTTTAATTTGACAGACTGCGGGAAATTTTATGACCGAATTATATATAACTTAAAACAATGAAAACAAATATCCACCTCAATTACCACACTAATTATTGTATTTAAACAATTGTGACATATGTATTGAAGAATGCCGGTTAAATCCGCTCTGAGATCATATCTAAATAAAGAGGCATCTTTTTTTAAAGAAAAGAGACTGTTTATAAATTGTTGTTTAATAAGACAGTGGCATTTTAGTCGTACAAAAAGATTTTGTTTGAGCAAATGCCACAATGAAATGATTATGTTAAGGCAGATCTACAATGAAATTTAACATTGATTACTCAAACATGCTAGTTTTGAATCTTATGAATTTATATAAATAGTAGTTTTTCATATATCTATAAAGAATGTTTAACAAAATCGCATGTATTTGTTAATTCTTATCATCCGTGTCTAACACGGTCAAACCTTACCTAAGTCCATCCCGTATATGGTCCGTACATTCACCCGTACATGTTGCGTGTACGTGAAGGTTCGTACATACATGCCGTACACGTTGCGTGTATGGGGTCCGTACTGCCATCCAGTTCATGTTACGTGTACGGGGTCCGTTCTTCAATCCCGTACACGTTGCGTATACGGGGTCGTACACGTTGTGTGTACGGGTTCCGTATTCCAATCCCGTAAACGCTGCGTGTTCGGGGTCCATATATCCATCCCGTACACGTTGCATGTACAGGTCCGTTTTCCCATTCCGTACACGTTGCGAGTACGGGATCCGTACTTCAACGCCGTACACGTTGTGTGTACGGGATCCGTACTTCAACGCCGTACACGTTGCATGTACAGGTCCGTTTTCCCATTCCGTACACGTTGCGAGTACGTAATCCGTACTTCAACGCCGTACACGTTGCGTGTACGGGATCCGTACTTCAACTCCGTACACGATGCGTGTACTGGGTCCGTATATCCATCCCGTACACGTTGCATGTACGAGGTCCGTATATCCACACACGCACGCACGCACGCACGCACGCACGCACGCACAACACGCACTCACGCACGCACGCACACACACACACACACACACACATATGGACAAAATATGTATTTCTTCAAAAATACGTAAACAAAAATGAAAAATGGCACATTTATATATATATATATATATATATATATATATATATATATATATATATATATATATATATATATATATATATATATATATTGGTAACTCTGTATATCCACGGGTACGGGGATGGATGTACGGAAGTCTGTACTCGTGGTTTTCCGTAGACGTATTCGTGTACGGGGTCCGTACACGTTGGATGTACGGGTCCGGAGGCGCCCGTATATACAAAATGTACGGGACTGTCCTAACCCGTATATTCCACCATTTTCCGCAGTGTACTGCCTTCACTTTTGACAAAAGAAAATATGTTGACCACTAAAAATAGAGAAGAATTCTGTTGAAATATGTAAAAGAAAAAGGACAATTTTCCAGCGATTGATTCACTTTATATGTATCACCAGAGTTTTGAAAATGAAAAATATACGTTTATTGCTCTGGTGTACGAGAATGGTATATTGGTAAAGCAGATTTTTTTGTTTGAAAATACTTATAAAAAATAAACAAAATATGTTGTTTTACATTATTTATTTCATTTAAATTCCGAAGTTTTGAATTTGACCTATTTTGGCAGAAAAATTGATAAAAATGTAAAATTAATTTTTTTTTGCCAAAATAGGTCAAAATCATAACTTCGGAATTTAAATGAAATAAATAATGCAAAACAACATATTTTGTTTATTTTTTATAAATTTAATACACATTCCTAAATATCAGAGCTTAAACAATGTTTTAAGCAAATTATTTCACATTAAAAAATGATGAAAGAACGTAATTTTTTAAGAAATTTTAAAAATGCCGTATATTTCGAAGAATGAACTAGCAATAAGGTAAAAGTCAAAGAACATTTACATTCTTCCATTCACTGCTTGACTGTTGCATTTTTACAATTAATAGTATTATAAATAGGAAGATTGAAGGCAAACAGAAAATTAGTTGCCATGGTAACCATTAAAAAAAATAAAAAAAATGCTAAGAAATATGGGTTTTTGCTAAAAAGGAGAATTATGTATATCTTGCATTGATTTGCCTTACAATTGTAAAAAAGGTGAACTTTAACCCATCTATCAATTCTGAATCTTTTAATATAAGTATAAGATTGTCAGCAATTTTCAAGGTTAAATTATAAATATAATTGTATACAAAGTATGACCAAATGAATACAAAATAACAGAAATATTTCATTGACTGAAGCGGACATGCTAAAAAAGTATCACATTGAAAATACTAAGGGTTTTAGACAACAATTACAGTTTCCTAAGAAAACTAGACTCTAGTTACCACGTCAACTGTTTAAAGTGACACACTTATTCAATATCAATGCATACACATGTATAACAAACATATATTTTGACTGTTAACCCTTTAAAGCTGCACTCTCACAGATATACCATTTTTACAACTTTTTTATTATTTGTCTTGGAAAGGGCAAATTTTTGCGTAATATCTGCAAACCAACGATGTAAGACTGTTGACAAAAATCAGATCGTAGATTTTCATATTTCCGTTCAAAAATTAATGTTTTATGGCTTAAACCGTTACTGACGGTTTAAGAAAAATGCATAAACATCAATTTTTGAACTTGAATACAAAAACCAGCGGTTTAATATTTTTATAAGCAGTCTTGTATCACTGTTTTCCATGAATTTTCGCAAAAATTGGCTCGTTCCAAGACAAAAAATAATAAAGTTGTCAAATCGTTCAATCTGTGAGAGTGCAGCTTTAACTACTTACTTAATAATTCATTTATGGAAAATATTACTGATAACAAGATTGTAACCGTGTATTTAATAGCTGAAAACGCAAAAACATTAAATGATTGGTGAATGCTTAAAGATTTACTGTCATCCACTATGATCTCAAATGGTAGAAATACTGTGTTTTATGCACATTTCCTTCAAGTTAAAATAGGTACCCTTCATTAGAACCATTGTTTTCGACATTTATTGATCCTTTTTGGAATAATAAAACAATAGTATTAATTGTGGTAAATCTTATGTGGGAGTAAGAGTGCATCATTAAAAGAACTGGCTTTTTTAAATTGACATGGAATAAATAAACACAAATAATACCACTAACTGTTTAGAAACAAACAAAAGGACAATATTTCTGTTTCAAACCAAATTTAAAACACTTCTGTGGTAAATTATTGGAATCAAAATGTGCATAGATTTGGAATAAAAAAGTTGAGGGGTTAAGCTTACCTACTATTTTGAAATACTACGAAATATTATTAGGGTCATTCAATCCAGCTCATTGCCTCTTGAATATGTCCAAGATAAACACAATGTCATATGTGTTTTGCTAAAATGTCGCATCTTTTAATTCAATTTGGACAGTACCTTATATAGTAAAACCTCTAGCTAGTCAATGAAAATATACGCCGACGCAACAATTGGCAGCATGAATATAGCCTTTTCACCACACAGATTTATAAAAGGGTTTAAACAAAATAATTGTCAAATCTCGCATCTTTTAATCGAATTCCAAAGGAGAAGACAATAGTTCTAAAAATGGAAAGAAAAACAGATGCAAAAAATGTAACAAACAAATGTCGCGTTTTATTTTCTTGGGCAATTTATGAGACAAGGTGTGGACTCGCGATGGCCGTTATGCCACCACCATCACACTAGGCCACGCTTGTGGAACCGTAATTTTCACACATACGAATATGTCACAAATTTGTGAAAATGCAGTTGTGCTCCCCCCCCCCCCCACGAACGCAAAAACGAATACGTCACATGTCCAAAAAAAAAATATCCGTCAAAATATTGTTCATACGAATACGTCACTCAGACACTCATTAAACGTTTTTGCCAACTATCAGATATAGACGTCATTTTGTACAGGATGCTAGAACATATTGAGTAAATGACAATTTTGGAAGTTTCATGTTGCTTTAAGGGCTCACTTGGTCAAATAATATAACATGCTTATAACTTTAACATTATTGACATATTGATATAACATTATTGACATATTGATATTTGTTTGACGAAAATCATGATTGTTCTTAATGCATATACGCTCATTTTTATTGTTGTGACTATAGGATTGCTCGAATCCGTCCGTCGCAGTTCCGGTCAGTTATTTCATGGTGCATGACCGATGAAAAAAATGTATCACAAGAGTTAGCCACATCAGAATAATGTGCAGGACCATAGCTCAACGGCACGGTCATTATGCACTTTTGGACATTTTCTTTGTATAACGTGTAGTAATGGTGCTGTTTGTTTTTAAGAAATGAATTGCGGGCTTGATGTCATTATCGGGGTATGAACGCAATTGGGCTGGTCAAAGTGTGTGGAGTCCGCCCACCCCCCACTCATCCATGTTTACTTTTTATTTTAATAAAGGACAAATAAAGTAATACAATACGCCCAAAATGCACCCCCCCGCCAACACTTTAAACCAAATAAATTTCGGTTCTGAGAAAGGTGGCAATTCAAAAGGTCACGCCCCTAAATAACACCCGCTCTAACGCCAAATCCCGGATTCGCCCTGCTATCCCCCAAAGTAGAGGTGTACCTCATTATTTAGAGTTGTCGCGTTTTATATTCATGTGCATCTCTTTATTTGGGGTAATCAAAATTAAGTTCAATGTACACCTAAAATATATATTCGCACCTCTAAATATCGAGGTACACCTCTATTTTGTATTTTAAAAATTGAGGTGCACCTCTGTTTTTAGAACGTGCACCTCTAAATTAGGTAGAGGATTACCTTTTTAGTTAAGGATACACTTGCGAATTGATATTCGCTCAAAAATATGGCGGCTGGTAGCTAAAATTAATAAACGAGCGATAAACGAAATGTGAAAAATTCGTTGGTACTAGCAGGTGATACAAAAAGGGGGTACGAATATGGCACAACACCTAATTGTGGCATATTCGTACGAATTTGTCACACACGTGTGAAGAATTTGTACGGATATGTCACACGTGTGACATATTCCAACCATGTCGTTGTCAAAACACCTACAAAAACAAAAACAACAACAATAGATAAATTCAGGCAAACGCACTGTGTGCATACCAGCAATCACCGCCCCTATCATGCCAACATGAGATCCGTTCAAATTAATGAATTTCAAACTAGCGACGTATCGGCGACGGCGTTATTAAATCATATAAGGAAATTGATTGACGTATTGCAAGCGTGGAACTGGACGAGAACTATTGAATGGTGTTCTGATCTGATTGGTCCTTGGTTGCGTTCTTTCTACGTCAATGAAGTTCTTTCCACAACCTCTCATTTTACTACGACTATGGTATGCTCGTGCCACGCTGTAAAATACCTCGTTTGATTGTAAATACGTTATCTCGGTGTTTTACACGTCTTAGACACGTTTTAATACGTCTTAGACCCGTCTGTATTAGGTTTTTACCACGTCCTGTCGGGTTCTGAACAGTGATCACGTATAAAGACATGATTCAACTCCCCTATAACTTCGTTCTATACCAACACTAGATATAAATGAAAATGGGCCAGTCATAAAAAGAACACGGTAATTCCATTTCGATCACATTAACAAACACATTCAAGTCATAAGAACGTAACGAGGACATAATAAGCACTTGGTAGGCGCGTGATGTAATCTTTCTGGTCGTAGTAAGAACGTACAAAGAACGCATTGGACGTTGTGCGCGCGTATTAAGATCGTATTGGAGGTGGTGCGCGCGTATTAAGATCGTATTGGACGTGGTGCTCGCGTATTAAGATCGTATTGGAGGTGGTGCTCGCGTATTAAGATCGTATTGGACGTGGTGCGCGCGTATTAAGATCGTATTGGACGTGGTGCGCGCGTATTAAGATCGTATTGGACGTTGTGCGCGCGTATTAAGATCGTATTGGACGTGGTGCTCGCGTATTAAGATCGTATTGGACGTGGTGCGCGCGTATTAAGATCGTATTGGACGTGGTGCGCGCGTATTAAGATCGTATTGGACGTTGTGCGCGCGTATTAAGATCGTATTGGACGTGGTGCGCGCGTATTAAGATCGTATTGGACGTTGTGCGCGCGTATTAAGATCGTATTGGACGTGGTGCTCGCGTATTAAGATCGTATTGGACGTTGTGCGCGCGTATTAAGATCGTATTGGACGTGGTGCGCGCGTATTAAGATCGTATTGGACGTGGTGCTCGCGTATTAAGATCGTATTGGAGGTGGTGCTCGCGTATTAAGATCGTATTGGACGTGGTGCTCGCGTATTAAGATCGTATTGGAGGTGGTGCGCGCGTATTAAGATCGTATTGGACGTGGTGCTCGCGTATTAAGATCGTATTGGACGTGGCGCTCGCGTATTAAGATCGCATTGGAGGTGGTGCTCGCGTATTAAGATCGTATTGGACGTGGTGCGCGCGTATTAAGATCGCATTGGACGTGGTGCTCGCGTATTAAGATCGCATTGGACGTGGTGCTCGCGTATTAAGATCGTATTGGACGTGGTGCGCTCGTATTAAGTTCGTATTGGACGTGGTGTGCGCGTATTAAGATCGTATTGGACGTGGTGCGCGCGTGAAGGTGCGCCCCGTATGAACGTATTTGGAAGGTGTAAGACGCAGTGACAGGGACGTAGTTAGTATGAACTTGAGATTTTTTTTTTATAATTTGACCGCGTCCTCGCTGCGTCGAAATTTCCAGGACGTAGTGCGGTCTTCATGATCTTCGTGTGGTATGATGGGGATATTATAGGATTTCGTTATTTTTGGTGATACATGCTCGTAGTTGCATGAGTGACTTTATGATCAACAAGACGAGAAGAGTTCTTTAAGTCCATGTAGTAGTCTATTTATTTAGGTATACATGTAAATTTCTTTTTTTATAATACGAATGTTCTTTTGCCTCTTTGTGTCTATACAGGAACATTTACCAAATTTACACAATAGAACGAATTCACCACATTTTATCATACAATTATTGGCTCCGATATTATTTAACACGATAAAATAGAATGATAAATTGCATTCCTCAAAAACAGTACTTTTAAAATATAAAAGGTACTTTTCAGTGAAAGTGTAGTTTTGTGCTTATTAATTTTGTTAAATTACTTAAAAATGCACTCTTATTCCCAGATAAGATTTATCACAATTAATAATATTGTTTTAATATTTAAGAAAGGATGAATAATTATCGAAAACAATGGTTGTTATGAAGGGTACCGAGAATAATTTGAAAGAAATTTGCATAAAACACGGTATTTCTACCTTACGAGACTATAGTAGACCCCAGCTAATCTTTTAGAATTCACCAATCATTTTATAGTTTTGCCCTTTCTGCTATTAAATACATGGTTACTTATTTGTTATAAGTAATTAATATTTCCCATCAATGGGTTATTTAGTAAGCAGTTAAAGGTTTCAAAATTAATGTTTTTTTTATACATATGTATGTAAGGAATTGAATAAGAGTGTCACTTAAAAAAAAGGTTTATTGAACACCAGAAATAAGTATGGATGGCAACGAGTAGTTAAATTGGTACTCGAGTACTCGCACAATCTTTCGATCGAGTACTCGGGTACTCGGAAAAAATAAATTCGTTTTTGGGAAAGACAAGATCGTGTATACATGTATCGTTCATGGCGTATATTGTGCATTGGTCGTATTATTGGTCATTTTCATCTTTAAATCATACTTTCATTATGTACTTTAACAGGAAAACAAATGCTGTTTCATGCTTTTAACGTTGTCTTTTTCATTTCACTTTAATGATTTTAAATAAGAATGCACTTCAAATTAGCTACAATGAAGCTGGAAAGTTTGTTCGAGCGTCTAGATAGTCGAGATTTATAATGAACATCGATCTGAATTACAATGAACGAAAATTATCAACATACATAAAAATAATGAACGAAATACTTCGTACTGTTGTTTACCTCATTAATATTCATAATTCTTGATTTAAGATATCAACCAATCAATTGTGATAAACATTGCAAAAATAGTTAAAATATGCCCATTAAGAAATCAATGCTCGTAACCATCGCTACTCGTTCGCTCGTTAGCGTCCATTGTTTGGTGAAAGGTCTCTAAATGGTAAACATAACATAACATAACATAACAATTGAATTGTGTAGGTGAAAGATAGATAGATAGATGGATGGATGGATGGATGGATGGATGGATGGATGGATGGATGGATGGATGGATGGATGGATGGATGGATGGATGGATGGATGGATGGATGGATGGATGGATGGATGGATGGATGGATGGATGGATGGATGGATGGATGGATGGATGGATGGATGGATGGATGGATGGATGGATGGATGGATGGATGGATGGATGGATGGATGGATGGATGGATGGATGGATGGATGGATGGATGGATGGATGGATGGATGGATGGATGGATGGATGGATGGATGGATGGATGGATGGATGGATGGATGGATGGATGGATGGATGGATGGATGGATGGATGGATGGATGGATGGATGGATGGATGGATGGATGGATGGATGGATGGATGGATGGATGGATGGATGGATGGATGGATGGATGGATGGATGGATGGATGGATGGATGGATGGATGGATGGATGGATGGATGGATGGATGGATGGATGGATGGATGGATGGATGGATGGATGGATGGATGGATGGATGGATGGATGGATGGATGGATGGATGGATGGATGGATGGATGGATGGATGGATGGATGGATGGATGGATGGATGGATGGATGGATGGATGGATGGATGGATGGATGGATGGATGGATGGATGGATGGATGGATGGATGGATGGATGGATGGATGGATGGATGGATGGATGGATGGATGGATGGATGGATGGATGGATGGATGGATGGATGGATGGATGGATGGATGGATGGATGGATGGATGGATGGATGGATAGATATCAAAACTTCGCTAATTGACATCAGTGCTAATTCGAAATAGGGGCCCTTTGTTGACAGTTTGCAACTCTCAACTAATTTATTAGGGTCAATTGTGTACACAGCGGGGATTAGAGGGATCGTAAATTGTCCTCTTGACAACTAACCAGATCTTTTACTTCGTCTTTAAATCGTGTATTTTGTGATTTTTATAGAAACTTTTTCGGAACGTTCGATCGAGTACTCGAGTACTCGGTGCCATCCCTAGAAATAAGTGAGCAAGGGGCTAAACAGTCTTGGTCACCTTCTTATTATTTATATAGATATATAAAAGAACATTTTAACCAGCTCCATCTCTTAGTGATACTGCCATTAATGTCTGAGATGTGATCTGGCTTTTAAAAAAATATGATTTGAGCTTTTTATGTATATATTATAAAAATAAACGCGTTTTCACTATCTCTGGCCGATACTATTACCCATGGATTAGAACGGTCCATTCATGATTGTGACAATAAAATGAAAATATTTAACATTGACATAAAACCATGAACAATTAACAGGGTGGCACGCTCTGTGGACAAGACGTCTAATACATATAATACCATGTCAAATGGATATAAGAACATAAAACGTCAGTTTGACATAAAGTTATGTCGCTTAGACATAATTAATCACATGTAAGTCAGATAATAACATGTCAATAAGAAACAATCACATGTCAGTGTGATATAATAACATTGCATTAAGACATAATCACATTTCATTTAGACATAATCACATGTCAGTCTGACATAATCACATTTCATTAAGACATAATTACATGTCAGTCTGACAAAATAAAATTTCATTTAAACATAATCACATGTCAGTAAGACATGATAACATGCTGATTTTAAATAATAACATATACTTTAGACATAAAAGCATGTCAGTTAGACATGAAAACATAAGATGTCACAACATAAGACAGTTTTGGTGTTCCAAATTCAATTACCATTTGTATTATACAAGGTTTAGAGCAGTGTTTTTTTGCAACTGGTACAAAACAGTTAGTGCACCCATAATTCCAGTTATTTATGCACGACCGCTGTGCACAAACTATGATTTCCATAACGGAGGTACTCAAAATGATAACGATTAGAGATTTTTTAAATGTATTTTCTTTTCCAGGCTGCCAGATTGGTATGAGACAGTCAGCGTTTCTTGAATACTTCGACCTTCAGCAGGACTCATGCAAACAGCAGACGTGCTACACAGCCAGCTGCAGTCCACCAGATGAAACTACGCAAACACACGACAAACAATCACTTGAAATCCAGAAAAGAACTGCAGCAAATAATGAGACGCCGATGAAAACAGAAGTAAAGAAGACGAAAAAGCACAAAAAACGAAAAAATACAACAAGTAGCTATGGCTGTGAAACGGAGCCAAAAAGAACTATCGAACAGAAAAAAGTCAAAAGGCATGGGAAAACATTGGAAAAAACACATGGAGATCACCCTAAACTGTGTCCTAGAAAACAAAAGGAGTCTACTACTGAATACAAATACAGAACGGTGTCAAATGCTGAGCTGAAAGAAGAAATAATAAGTGAAAAGGTGAAAAAAACAGATGAACAGATACAAATAGAACAAGACATTTAAGTGGTAGAAAAAAATGAAGAAAGTGACATGGCCAATGACACTTTGAACAATCAAAGTAATTCGACATCACACGACAAACAATCACCTGAAATCCAGGAAATAACTGCAAATAGTGAGACCCCGATAGAACCAGAAGAGAAGAAGACGAAAAAGCACTAAAAACGAAAAAATACAACAAGTAGCTATGGCTGTGAAACGGAGCCAAAAAGAACTATCGAACAGAAAAAAGTCAAAAGGCATGGGAAAACATTGGAAAAAACACATGGAGATCACCCTAAACTGAGTCCTAGAAAACAAAAGGAGTCTACTACTGAATACAAATACAGAACGGTGTCAAATGCTGAGCTGAAAGAAGAAATAATAAGTGAAAAGGTGAAAAAAACAGATGAACAGATACAAATAGAACAAGACATTGAAGTGGTAGAAAAAAATGAAGAAAGTGACATGGCCAATGACACTTTGAACAATCAAAGTAATTCGACATCACACGACAAACAATCACCTGAAATCCAGGAAATAACTGCAAATAGTGAGACCCCGATAGAACCAGAAGAGAAGAAGACGAAAAAGCACAAAAAACGAAAAAAGACAACAAGCAGCTATGGCTGTGAAACGAAGCCAAATAAAACTATCGAACAGAAAAAAGCCAACGAACATAATAATAAGTTGGGAAAAACACATCGAGATCACCACAAACTGAGTCCTAGAAAACAAACGGTTTCTACTACTGAGTATAAATACAGAACGGTGTCCACTGCTGAACTGAAAGAAGAAATTATAAGTGAAAATATGAAGAAAACAGACGAACATATTCGAAAAGAGCAAGAAATTGACCCAGTAGAAGAAAATGAGAAAAGAAAAATTACTAATGACAAATTTAACAATCAATGTAAAGAGCAAACACACGACAAACAATCACTTGAAACCCAGAAAAGAACTGCAATTAGTGAGACGACGATAGAAACAGAAGTGGAAAAGACGAAAAAGCACAAAAAAAGAAAAAAACAAAACAATAAGCTATGACTGTGAAACTGAGCCAAAAAAAACTATCAAAGAGAAAAAAGGCAAAAGGCATGAGAATCCATTAAAAAAACACACGGAGATCACCTTAAACTGAGTCCTAGAAAACAAAAAGAGTCTACTATTGAACATAAATACAGAACGGTGTTCAACGCTGAACTGGAAGAGGAAATGATAAGTGAACATATGAAGAAAACAGACGAACAGATACAAATAGAGCAAGACATTGAAGTGATGGAAGAAAATGAGGAAATAGACATTGATTATGACACATTGAATAATCAAAGTAATTCGAACTTTACATTTACAGTATCAGCTGCCACCTACAAATCTATACAGAGGTTGTATATAGCAACGGGCGTAAATTTCGAAAAATGAGTGGAAATTGGGTTGATGTCTTTCAGCAAGAAACACAAACATCTCCCAGGGTGTGTGATTGTAATGACTTCGCACCATGTGAAATCGGCACGGAGCAGGAAATTAAGAGGGTTATTCCTTTCAGCGTCAGCAAAATGCAAAGGTGCGAGCTGTAGGTGCAAATTCAGATACACAATTGTTGATGAGCCAAATGAAAGTGACGAACTCAAAGTGTACTGTCGTACTGATGGATTAATATGCCATACAAGCGACGAAGTCAATAGAAGACACATATCCGGAAACAGACGACAACAAATAGGCGATGAAATAAAGCAAACAAAATCAACTTCTACTTACTTCTATAAAAACTACTGAATGGTAAAGACGATGAGATGGCCGATGGTAATTACAACTCGGTACCTAACCCAATTGTTCTAAGAAAAATCGTTTCTGAGGTCATCAAAAAAGAGCAACTCCACAGCAACATAGTAGCGGAAATTCAGGTACTAAAAGAGAGTTACGACAAAGATAAGAGGTCATACATACGAGACATAGGATTGGATCCATTCTGCATTATAATGTTTTCAGATGAGCAAATACATTTGTTAAAGAAACTGTCTGCAGCGGATGCCTTAATGCTATACATCGACGCAACAGGGTCCGTGATCGGCAAAATACCAGGTCAAAAGCGCCCATATCTCTACTCGGTAGTAGTTAAACCCGATGAAGAACTTCCACCAGTGTCTGTTTGTGACATGTTGACGACACAACAAACGATTCCAAGAATAGAACTTTTCCTTTCGTCAATGAAGCGGGCCGTCAATGCCACAGGGACAACTTTAAATGTAAAAAAAGTTGAAACCGATTTTAGTATGGCCCTTTTGCAGTCCTCGTTACATACATTTGGAAACAGTGACATAAAAAGTTACATTAAACAATGTATGAACATCTTGAGTGGAAAAGCAAAAGCCTCTTCAGTAACAGTCCACCACCTATGCGCCTCTCACATGTTGAAAGACTTCAGTCGTCAACTGACACTTTATAAACCAAAACTGAAAAGGAAAGTCAGACGTTTTATTTTGAAATCATTTGCATTACTACAAAATGCAACAACAATGGTGGAAATACAACACCATTTCAAAAATATGTGTGTTGTGATGCTCAACGAAGATGTTCATGATGAAGTTCAGGTCGCTAAGCGTCAACTTGATTACTCATTTGTCAACATCACAATAGAAGATGACCCCGACGAACAACAAGATCAGTCCAATGACAACGATTTCACCGGACATAACAAGACGATTAGAGACTCTTCGCCATTCACACAGGTATTTACGAATATTCATGCAAAAGAAGTGGCTACAGATACCCCGCAGATGACAAATGGACCAAACAGCATGTACTGCCCGGAAGCAATATGGTGTTTGCTTGATAAATTCGTAGCGACTGTCCCACTTTGGAGTGGCATAATGCTTCAAGCATGCGCAATATCAACGGAAAAGGGTACCGTTTTGACACGCGACACCAATTCCTCAGCAGAAAACTGGTTCAAGTTCCTCAAAGTAGACCGTCCGACACAATTACATACACGTCCATACGTGTTCGTGATCGATCTTCGAGAAGCTATAGACGCAAGGCTGAAGGAACACGTCTTTAAAGGAGCAAGAAAGAAAAACACAAAATCAAGGAAAAAGAACGAAGACGCAAAATTGGCGACGACAGAAGAGGTATGGAAACCACATAAAAGGAAATCGAATACTTACCATACAATTCCAAACTCCAAGAAGATTAGGAGAAAACAAGCCGATTTTCCAAGAGTTATGCGATGGGGTGGCCGTTTCGAAAATACATATCTTAACAACACATGTACCATAGATAATCCACTTACTATACTACACCTACGGTCTATTGAAAACCCAACATTCATTGACGTAATGCGGATGGACAGTGCTCCAGTGAATGCAACCCTATCAACTATATTCACCCTTATGGACGAAGGAGAATACACGCAAGCAAAATTAGTTTGGACAGACTTTGTTGGGATTAACATTGGAAAGTCGACGAACTTGTACGGAGACGAGACCGACCTCTTCATTCAACACATAGACAGAGAATGGCATTCGTACACCACGTCGACATGTTCAGCCAGCGAATGTTTAGAGCCAGTCAAAGAATCAAGACAAGAGCATGGTATTAGCTTCCAGTGAGTACACAACTTATCATGTTCCTTATGATTTGCACTGAATCATTTTTAAGAATTATTTTTCAAATGCAAAATGTAACGTTCAAAAGAGTTAATATAATTATGTGTAGAAACGTAGTATTTTCCTTCATATATTTGCGACTTAAGTATGAATAAATTTGTTGTAGCTTATCAGAACCTGTAGCAAGACCACAGCAAATTATTGATCACTGGATGCAGTTCCAAACACCCTGTTGTTCCACACAAACCGATGCAAGTAGTGGAGATGAAATCAAAATGTAAGCTTCACCTTGTTGTTAACTATATTGAGATCGTAAAGACATTTAATTGAAGTGAATTGCTTGAATTACCTTCAAACTGTATCATGTTTGACGTTAAAAACATTGATGTGGGTTTAATTAGTACACAACGACTTGCGCATGTCATTGTTTGATGGCGTCATGACGTTAACTAGTAGGATAGAGAAGTTGACGTTAATACTTCGCTTGATCTTCACAGTTTTGGATCATTGAAAAAGGGTTGTATAATTGTTTAAATAATGCAGTTTAAAGCACCTTAAGAGTTAGTGCAAGTGATGGGCTTTTTCTATCGCCCACTTTCCGACGTCAATCGAAAATTCCTTCAAAAGACATTTCTTAAAGCTGCACTCTCACAGATTGAACCTTTTGATAACTTTATTTTTTGTCTTGAAACGAGCCAATTGTTACGAAAATCCATGGAAACAAGTTATATAAGACTGCCGACAAAATCAGATCGCAGATTTTTATATTTAAGTTCAAAAATTGATGTTTTATACATTTCTCTTAAACCGTTAGTAACGGTTTAAGCCATAAAACATTAATTTTTGAACTGAAAAATGCAAATCTGCGATCTGATCTTTTGTCAGCAATCTTTTATCTGTGGTTTGCAGATATTTACGCGAAAATTTGCTCTTTCCAAGACAAAAAATATAAAAAGTTGTAAAAACGATATATCTGTGAAAGTGCAGCTTTAAACCACACCGCCAATTTTATATATATATGTGTGTTGATTGAACAAATTTGAAAGCCAATAAACTTCCCTGTGAAGTGTAATAAAAATTTGCGGTGTGGTTTAAAGCTGCACTCTCACAGGTATATCGTTTTTACAACTTGTATATATATTTACCCTAATTTCTCGACAATTCTTAAGCGTAACGCGCTTAAGTATATTATTTCATTCAGCAAAATTAAAAACTAAAATATGATTAAACAAAACAGAAGCTGATCTTATTTATCTCTGATACTATTTTCATTAAGGGTCTTAGAACTCTTTAAAAACAGAAATTACACAATCTATACCGAATCAAAAGTATGTGCTCAGCTTTTTTTCCGGAAACTTATTTCGAAGACTTACATATGTTATGGTTTACTTGTTAAAGTTCCATGACATCGCTGAAATATGGCGTTTAGAACGATTTAAGTACGCCGTAGTATTTCCCTGGCAATATTTTTAGTCTGTTGAAAATACCAATAGTCAAATTTTAGTAAATTTTACTCTTATTATGACCACTGGTCTACAGGTGACCTTGTTACATTTCAGTGTCAATATATCGTGCAAGGGACGGCGTACCAACACGAGGACCGTCACAAAGTGTTCCCCAGTGATGGTTCTACGGTTATACGAAAGTGTCGTAACGAGTTTTGTTTCATTGGAACAAGTGCTGAATCACGCAACAATAAGGTGTCAGAACAAAATATATCAACTTGCAGGAGTCACGATGCACAGACAGACGCACTATTGTGCAGTACTTCAATCAGAAACCTTTGGAAACGTGTGGTATGACGGGCTGGTCGGACAGCTAGGTCCATTACCACACGACCTGCACACTTGGACACCGTCTCACGCTATTTTTTGTCAAGTGTAGAAGCACTCAAGTTTATTTTTTTTCTCTCAAGAATCACATTATGTAGCCTATTAGTATCTTCCATGGCCGAGAGTGTAAGATGGATTCAGCCCAACCCGAGCGTAGGGTCTTTTGCGGAAACGAGGTTTACCTGTTTCCGCAGAACACCCTGTGCGAGGGTTGGTATGAACCTATCTTACACGAGCGACTATGGTAGATGTTTTTCTCTCTCACCGCAGTTAAACAAAATAATGTAAAAATGTATTTTATCGCTGGAACTTTTTTGTGCGTAGTGAAAATAATGTGCGCATAGATATATGACAATTCCTGGTTGTCATAGATATTCGCGCAGTGATTCAGATTATGTTAATAGTCAAATCGTTCTTTAAATAGTTCTGGATGCAGCAAAGTGAAGGCAATAAAAAAGAGTTCCATACGGGTACTTGTTTATCTTTGCCCGTTGGGAAGATAAGAATTTCACGCATGGACAAATTTTTGAATCTACTTTTCTGAGGTGGCAGAAATATATATATCCGAAATCTTGGACTGGTGATAAGGCTGCAATTCTAATTTGTCCATTCAAATTATTGTGTTAAATAACGACATTCAACTTGGCTTTTATTTTTTAAAATACGGTTTATAATAACGTATATCTGTCTATTCATAGTGACCAAATATTATTTAGGCATCCAATGGAAGTGGTAAATATTAAGAGAAAGAATATAATGAAACGACAACCAGTATACAAATAATAATTGTTGGACATACGTCATTTTTACTAATTAATTATCTGTCAGGAGTACCCTTTAAAATAATACCAAAATTATATGGGATCCCCATGCATCAAAATGTAGCATTATCGCCAATGGTTTATGCATTGACAAGTTTAGCTGTGTGTATGTTGCCTTAAGTCACATCCATGTCCGACAATATTATACCTTTGAGGTACCTAACACATATTTAACAAAGAAACTTGTATTTGAAAGTCCGCAACATTGTTATTGAGAGTTGTATTAAAACAATCCTTTCGATTGATATACATACATATTCCCATGTAAATGCAGACACATTCATTAATGTAATATAATTATTCTAAAGCTCTGTAGATAAACACACACTGAAGTGCACATTTGTTGGGTTTATATAATTATTTGCGCTTTGTTTCCTTTCAACCCTTTCAACCATTGTCAGTTCTGCCCAAGATACCATTTCCAATGGCGCTGGTGTCACATTTTACATGTATAAATTGTATATTCTGTAAAACCTATAAGAACTTATGTCGTATGTGATGAAGACGTCATTTTGAATTCTTTAATGTCGATGCGATTGATTATAAAACGCTTTGTGTAATTCTGTCGACTTATCAAAAAGGTTTATCGAACACAATTATTTCATATAAACTTTACCAAATGAAGACGACGTAGCATGTTCGACTAACTGAGTCGATAAAAAAACAAGTCGACAGGCAGGAATAGGTTACTTTATCGACTCATTGACAATATTTTTTGTGTTGACGTAAAACCAGATAAAAAAGATGTACGGACGATTACATTTATACTTGTAGGAATCATCAATGCATGTCTATATTTTCCATATGTCATTATATACTGGCGATATAATTATCTTCACTTCCTTTATAAATGGTACTAGATGTGTAGCAGTGGTGTGTAAACAATTAAGCTTATTAAAAATATGCCATTTTGAAAGAATTATCACTGTTTGTCTACATATAATCCACGACCATTCATAAGTATATTCATTTGAATCTTTCTCTGCATATGTGACATCATATATATCTGAATCATGCTTAAGTTTCAAATATTGCGATGGAATCGTCATGACAATGCACTCTTTGTGTTAATAAATTTTATAATGGTTCAATGCTTTGTGATCTCTGACCCTTTTCAAATAATTTCAAGACAATATCTCAAACAAACAAAAAATCCGAATAATGCATGCAATCAAAATTAATTTATAGTCAGTAAAAAAACATTCATTCATAAAACATGTCATACATTGATTTAAATGTGCTAACTGCTAGCACGACTTTCACTTTTGAATGTCCAATGTCCAATGTCGTGCTGGCACAACATTCGATTTTGAATGTTCAATGTCCAATGTCGTGCTGGCACAACATTCGATTTTGAATGTCCAATGTACAATGTCGTGCTAGCGCGACTTTCACTTTTGAATGTCCAATGTCCAATGTCGTGCCAGCACGACTTTCACTTTTGAATGTCCAATGTCCAATGTCGTGCTAGCACGACTTTCACTTTTGAATGTCCAATGTCCAATGTCGTGCCAGCACAACATTCGATTTTGAATGTCCAATGTCCAATGTCGTGCTAGCACGACTTTCACTTTTGAATGTCCAATGTCCAATGTCGTGCCAGCAGAACATTCGATTTTGAATGTCCAATGTCCAATGTCGTGCCAGCACAACATTCTATTTTGAATGTCCAATGTCCAATGTCGTGCTAGCACGACTTTCACTTTTGAATGTCCAATGTCCAATGTCGTGCCAGCACGACTTTCACTTTTGAATGTCCAATGTCCAATGTCGTGCCAGCACAACATTCGATTTTGAATGTCCAATGTCCAATGTCGTGCTAGCACGACTTTCACTTTTGAATGTCCAATGTCCAATGTCGTGCCAGCACAACATTCGATTTTGAATGTCCAATGTCCAATGTCGTGCCAGCACAACATTCGATTTTGAATGTCCAATGTCCAATGTCGTGCTAGCACGACTTTCACTTTTGAATGTCCAATGTCCAATGTCGTGCCAGCACGACTTTCACTTGAATGTCCAATGTCCAATGTCGTGCCAGCACAACATTCGATTTTGAATGTCCAATGTCCAATGTCGTGCTAGCACGACTTTCACTTTTGAATGTCCAATGTCCAATGTCGTGCCAGCACAACATTCGATTTTGAATGTCCAATGTCCAATGTCGTGCCAGCACAACATTCGATTTTGAATGTCCAATGTCCAATGTCGTGCCAGCACGACATTCGATTTTGAATGTCTAATGTCCAATGTCGTGCTAGCACGACTTTGACTTTTGAATGTCCAATGTCCAATGTCGTGCCAGCACAACATTCGATTTTGAATGTCCAATGTCCAATGTCGTGCTAGCACGACTTTCACTTTTGAATGTCCAATGTTCAATGTCGTGCCAGCACAACATTCGATTTTGAATGTCCAATGTCCAATGTCGTGCTAGCACGACTTTCACTTTTGAATGTCCAATGTCCAATGTCGTGCCAGCACAACATTCGATTTTGAATGTCCAATGTCCAATGTCGTGCTAGCACGACTTTCACTTTTGAATGTCCAATGTCCAATGTCGTGCCAGCACAACATTCGATTTTGAATGTCCAATGTCCAATGTCGTGCTAGCACGACTTTCACTTTTGAATGTCCAATGTCCAATGTCGTGCCAGCACAACATTCGATTTTGAATGTCCAATGTCCAATGTCGTGCCAGCACAACATTCGATTTTGAATGTCCAATGTTGTGCCAGCACAACATTCGATATTGAATGTCCAATGTCCAATGTCGTGCCAGCACGACTTTTACTTTTGAATGTCCAATGTCCAATGTCGTGCCAGCACAACATTCGATTTTGAAAGTCCAATGTCCAATGTCGTGCTAGCACGACTTTCACTTTTGAATGTCCAATGTCCAATGTCGTGCCAGCACGACTTTCACTTTTGAATGTCCAATGTCGTGCCAGCACAACATTCGATTTTGAATGTCCAATGTCCAATGTCGTGCTAGCACGACTTTCACTTTTGAATGTCCAATGTCCAATGTCGTGCCAGCACAACATTCGATTTTGAATGTCCAATGTCCAATGTCGTGCCAGCACAACATTCGATTTTGAATGTCCAATGTCCTATGTCGTGCCAGCACAACATTCGATTTTGAATGTCCAATGTCCAATGTCGTGCTAGCACGACTTTCACTTTTGAATGTCCAATGTCCAATGTCGTGCCAGCACAACATTCGATTTTGAATGTCCAATGTCCAATGTCGTGCTAGCACGACTTTCACTTTTGAATGTCCAATGTCCAATGTCGTGCCAGCACGACTTTCACTTTTGAATGTCCAATGTCCAATGTCGTGCCAGCACAACATTCGATTTTGAATGTCCAATGTCCAATGTCGTGCTAGCACGACTTTCACTTTTGAATGTCCAATGTCCAATGTCGTGCCAGCACAACATTCGATTTTGAATGTCCAATGTCCAATGTCGTGCCAGCACAACATTCGATTTTGAATGTCCAATGTCCAATGTCGTGCTAGCACGACTTTCACTTTTGAATGTCCAATGTCCAATGTCGTGCCAGCACGACTTTCACTTTTGAATGTCCAATGTCCAATGTCGTGCCAGCACAACATTCGATTTTGAATGTCCAATGTCCAATGTCGTGCTAGCACGACTTTCACTTTTGAATGTCCAATGTCCAATGTCGTGCCAGCACAACATTCGATTTTGAATGTCCAATGTCCAATGTCGTGCCAGCACAACATTCGATTTTGAATGTCCAATGTCCAATGTCGTGCCAGCACAACATTCGATTTTGAATGTCTAATGTCCAATGTCGTGCTAGCACGACTTTCACTTTTGAATGTCCAATGTCCAATGTCGTGCCAGCACAACATTCGATTTTGAATGTCCAATGTCCAATGTCGTGCTAGCACGACTTTCACTTTTGAATGTCCAATGTTCAATGTCGTGCCAGCACAACATTCGATTTTGAATGTCCAATGTCCAATGTCGTGCTAGCACGACTTTCACTTTTGAATGTCCAATGTCCAATGTCGTGCCAGCACAACATTCGATTTTGAATGTCCAATGTCCAATGTCGTGCTAGCACGACTTTCACTTTTGAATGTCCAATGTCCAATGTCGTGCCAGCACAACATTCGATTTTGAATGTCCAATGTCCAATGTCGTGCTAGCACGACTTTCACTTTTGAATGTCCAATGTCCAATGTCGTGCCAGCACAACATTCGATTTTGAATGTCCAATGTCCAATGTCGTGCCAGCACAACATTCGATTTTGAATGTCCAATGTTGTGCCAGCACAACATTCGATATTGAATGTCCAATGTCCAATGTCGTGCCAGCACGACTTTTACTTTTGAATGTCCAATGTCCAATGTCGTGCCAGCACAACATTCGATTTTGAAAGTCCAATGTCCAATGTCGTGCTAGCACGACTTTCACTTTTGAATGTCCAATGTCCAATGTCGTGCCAGCACGACTTTCACTTTTGAATGTCCAATGTCGTGCCAGCACAACATTCGATTTTGAATGTCCAATGTCCAATGTCGTGCTAGCACGACTTTCACTTTTGAATGTCCAATGTCCAATGTCGTGCCAGCACAACATTCGATTTTGAATGTCCAATGTCCAATGTCGTGCCAGCACAACATTCGATTTTGAATGTCCAATGTCCTATGTCGTGCCAGCACAACATTCGATTTTGAATGTCCAATGTCCAATGTCGTGCTAGCACGACTTTCACTTTTGAATGTCCAATGTCCAATGTCGTGCCAGCACAACATTCGATTTTGAATGTCCAATGTCCAATGTCGTGCTAGCACGACTTTCACTTTTGAATGTCCAATGTCCAATGTCGTGCCAGCACAACAATCGATTTTGAATGTCCAATGTCGTGCTAGCACGACTTTCACTTTTGAATGTCCAATGTCCAATGTCGTGCCAGCACAACATTCGATTTTGAATGTCCAATGTCCAATGTCGTGCCAGCACAACATTCGATTTTGAATGTCCAATGTCCAATGTCGTGCCAGCACGACTTTCACTTTTGAATGTCCAATGTCCAATGTCGTGCCAGCACAACATTCGATTTTGAATGTCCAATGTCCAATGTCGTGCTAGCACGACTTCACTTTTGAATGTCCAATGTCCAATGTCGTGCCAGCACAACATTCGATTTTGAATGTCCAATGTCCAATGTCGTGCCAGCACAACATTCGATTTTGAATGTCCAATGTCCAATGTCGTGCTAGCACGACTTTCACTTTTGAATGTCCAATGTCCAATGTCGTGCCAGCACAACATTCGATTTTGAATGTCCAATGTCCAATGTCGTGCTAGCACGACTTCACTTTTGAATGTCCAATGTCCAATGTCGTGCCAGCACAACATTCGATTTTTAATGTCCAATGTCCAATGTTGTGCCAGCACAACATTCGATTTTGAATGTCCAATGTCCAATGTCGTGCCAGCACGACTTTCACTTTTGAATGTCCAATGTCCAATGTCGTGCCAGCACAGCATTCGATTTTGAATGTCCAATGTCCAATGTCGTGCTAGCACGACTTTCACTTTTGAATGTCCAATGTCCAATGTCGTGCCAGCACGACTTTCACTTTTGAATATCCAATGTCCAATGTCGTGCCAGCACAACATTCGATTTTGAATGTCCAATGTCCAATGTCGTGCCAGCACGACTTTCACTTTTGAATGTCCAATGTCCAATGTCGTGCCAGCACAACATTCGATTTTGAATGTCCAATGTCCAATGTCTTGCCAGCACGACTTTCACTTTTGAATGTCCAATGTCCAATGTCGTGCCAGCACAACATTCGATTTTGAATGTCCAATGTCCAATGTCGTGCTAGAACGACTTTCACTTTTGAATGTCCAATGTCCAATGTCGTGCCAGCACAGCATTCGATTTTGAATGTCCAATGTCCAATGTCGTGCTAGCACGACTTTCACTTTTGAATGCCCAATGTCCAATGTCGTGCCAGCACGACTTTCACTTTTGAATATCCAATGTCCAATGTCGTGCCAGCACAACATTCGATTTTGAATGTCCAATGTCCAATGTCGTGCCAGCACGACTTTCACTTTTGAATGTCCAATGTCCAATGTCGTGCCAGCACAACATTCGATTTTGAATGTCCAATGTCCAATGTCGTGCTAGCACGACTTCACTTTTGAATGTCCAATGTCCAATGTCGTGCCAGCACAACATTCGATTTTGAATGTCCAATGTCCAATGTCGTGCCAGCACAACATTCGATTTTGAATGTCCAATGTCCAATGTCGTGCTAGCACGACTTTCACTTTTGAATGTCCAATGTCCAATGTCGTGCCAGCACAACATTCGATTTTGAATGTCCAATGTCCAAGGTCGTGCTAGCACGACTTTAACTTTTGAATGTCCAATGTCCAATGTCGTGCCAGCACAACATTCGATTTTTAATGTCCAATGTCCAATGTTGTGCCAGCACAACATTCGATTTTGAATGTCCAATGTCGTGCCAGCACGACTTTCACTTTTGAATGTCCAATGTCCAATGTCGTGCCAGCACAGCATTCGATTTTGAATGTCCAATGTCCAATGTCGTGCTAGCACGACTTTCACTTTTGAATGTCCAATGTCCAATGTCGTGCCAGCACGACTTTCACTTTTGAATATCCAATGTCCAATGTCGTGCCAGCACAACATTCGATTTTGAATGTCCAATGTCCAATGTCGTGCTAGCACGACTTTCACTTTTGAATGTCCAATGTCCAATGTCGTGCCAGCACAACATTCGATTTTGAATGTCCAATGTCCAATGTCGTGCCAGCACAACATTCGATTTTGAATGTCCAATGTCGTGCCAGCACAACATTCGATTTTGAATGTCCAATGTCCAATGTCGTGCTAGCACGACTTTCACTTTTGAATGTCCAATGTCCAATGTCGTGCCAGCACAACATTCGATTTTGAATGTCCAATGTCCAATGTCGTATGTTTAGCTAACTTCACAAAGACAAGCATGAACAAGCGGTTATGTCCATTGTTTCTATAATCGATTGTGCAAATTTCACTATCGATTGTCGCCGACGTAGGCCTTTCCGATCAATTGTCGATTATAATCGATCATCGGCACAACACTAGTCAGAGTGCTTGGCTACAAATAGTTCATTTACAATCAATACATTCTTCTAAATTTTATGGCTAGGATCTTCTTGTTTCATTATTTAAGTAATTACGTAAATGTTTGGCCATGATTTACCATCATATGTGAATGGGATTTTGTCCAGTCAATTCCAGGAAAAAGTACAATTACTCCTGATTGTAATATTCTTCTGTGCAATCATAATTGTTATGTGATATTTTTTTTTTATTTTTGTTTTGTTTGTTTCATATTCATCAAATGCGTTTGTGTACTTTATCTGAAATGCATTGTAGCTCTATTTAAGTTGAAATGAGTAAGACAACTCAAACTTGTATATACATTATAATGCAAAATATGTATAAAGGATCTCAAATGAATGTCTATATTGCATCAAATTTATTAAACGAGGTCATTTTAAAGTGATAAAAACGAGGCTCTGTTTACTCATTTACGGTCGAAATCTAGGTTAAACTTATTTTCAATACACTTCTCTTGTCATAGTGCGAAGTATTTACATTGTGTGTTATTATGATGCTTTATCCGCAAGAAAGAAAATAGCTCGACATAAAGACTTTTTATTAACAATAAAACACAGAACTCAGGCCATAATCATCAACCGATGTTCAAAGGATTTACTTAGAAACAACAAATATACATGTTTCAATCCATTTAAATCAAGCAAATCAATAAAAAGAGCAATGTCATAACTGCGTGAAGTCATTAAGAATAACGCGAGTGTGTACATGTCATTTTGCGGTTGAAGATTAAAAAGAACATAAGTCAACGTCACAGTCGTTTTCAATAGTGCGAATTCGCGTTGTAGCTGGTCGATTACAGCATGGATTTTGATGGGTGTGCACAAGGACATTACCTCCATGAATTGGATACCATAAATGTTGTAAAACCAACCAGATTTGGAATCAGTGACTGTAACAGTGTGTGAACTTGAGCATTGCTGGCGAACTGCCTAGAATGAACGTTTTGCAAGGAAGTAGACGGGTATTTTGACTGGAGTACAGGATGCTGGATATTTCCTTGTGTTGATTTGGATTTATGTGGCTATAGTTGTTTATAAATTCAATTTTATTGTGTACCGATGTTTGCATAAATAATCTGGTTCGCAGGAACATTGTTGTAATTTTTAGACGAGGTATTTTCTGGCGCTGCGATCAGGGAGGTGTTTGTTTGGATTTAAACCCAGCCTTCTTCACCATTTGTTTCATCTTGGAATAGAATTTGTTGACACCGACATGATTTCTTTTCAAACAACGTTTCTTATGTCTGTTTACATTTTTGACAGCGCGTATGAATACATTTTTCTGTGATGCGGTTACCTTATTTGCATAGTTATTACACTAGTTATACATGAAAAATATTGCATTGGGTTATATCACTCCTGCACCGTAAGTTATGTTATGAAATGTATTATACAATATCATGTAGATGTTAATGTATTTACTATATAAATTGTCAACAGTAGCAGAACTGCTTGTTATTTAAAATGGGTTGAAAGACTTCCAAGTTTCAATAACATTTATGAAAAAAAAATTCCCTTTCACGCCTTGTTTGTTTCACTTAGTCAGTAAGTAAACTTTAACTATATCGTGTCCGGCAAAAATACTTTAAGCCTGTAGAGGCAGCGCCTTAGTACATATATTTTTTAATTTGAGCCGCAGTGCGCGATTTTGGGCCTTCGGACATAAATGTGCTTTATTAATTGAATTAATGACTTTTAAGGAAGTAATACTGAAAAAATCATGATGATGTCACGTCACGCAATATAATTGTGGATTTCTTCGTTAACACCATGGCAAGAGATCCTTGTATGGCTGGATGATTACCTTGTCTATGGATTGTCAATTCAAAACACCAATGTAAATGATACATAATTCATATTACACACTTGTGCAATCGGTTTACATCATACATGATAGCAGGCTGTTACTTGGGTCATAATTGGTGCATACCTTGAAATTATTTCAAAATACACATTTGCAGCCCATGGTTGATGTTGGTTTGCCTCTTCGTGATGTTACTAGTGTGGATTAAAGAGGGAGAGCACCGTTAATGTCAAATCCCAAGGAGTCCCTCGTGAGTACATTGCTATTGTTGGTAATAGAACAAAGACTAACCTGTCTCTTAGACCAAATTGATCTAACGACAATAGGTCATTTATCAAATGTTTATTATATAAAAGTAGACCTGAGATAGTTGAAATGTTAGGCGCTTGCGTGGAAAAATCATTTGACGTTACAAACTTTAGAGTATTAATGTTTTTCATGGATTTTCGTCTTCCTGTACTTCAATACCCCGTTTTTTAATACCTCCGTGTCTATTGAAGTTTTGTAGCTGATCGCTTTAAATAAGCAAATCAGAGTACTTCATGTACTGTATTTCGTTTATTACGTTACGTCACTAAAATTGATTTGTTTTGTTGGATTGTAACGTCATATGGCAATGGGCCGCTGTCGTTCTCTTGGAATGAATTGGTTTCAGTTGTGATATATGGACTTTATACGTTTTGACCCTTATCATTTAATTTCTATGTCAAAATGTAATACAGCTCAAACAATATATAATAATATATTTCAGAAACGATCTATGTGATGGCCAGCTGGACCAACACGATGCTCACCGCCAATAGATAGTAGACCCACTTCCGACACCATAACCATTTACACAAGCGCCTTATCTTCACCATTTCGACAATTAGTTGCATTTTAACCTGTATTTACCTTTAACAATATTTGTGTAAAAAATAACAGTTTTATTACCAGAACCTTGGTTATTAGAACGAGTCTGTGGTCGGGCTTAATTTGTATCCGTGATGTAACGTGGCACAAATGTTCATCATGACAAGACGGTTTGTCGCGTGTACGACCCATGACTGTAAGACAAAGGCCAATGTCACGCCTAAGGTAACACTCATTTGTGAAAATGCATTTTGCTTGTCAATCTGTAACAAGCCATTCATTGGCGGATTTTAAAATAACTTGAAACAAATGTTTATCGTAATAATCCAGTATTCTCAGTACATGACCAATTTAAAATGTTAACTAAGTTTGGCTTGCCCGGTCTGTTACGGTGAAACGCATTGGAGGATTTTATAATTACATATCAAAAATGGTCACCAAGACATGCTAGAGTGTCATATGCAAGACTCATATCAGTAGTTCAAAGGACAACGACACACAAATGGGCCATTCGTCAAATTTTGTTGCATTTCAGATGGTCATGGCTTTAATTGGGTCATGCATTGGGAAATGTAAGATAATTAAGCACATTTTTGATAATTATTTCAAGTTCTGTTTAATCATGTCTATTCAGCGACGGGCTTGACACATATAGCGCATAAAGAGATATCCTTGTTGAACCGTAAAACAGTATATGTCACTTAAATAGATCGGGGTCATATTGTTGTTTGCTTTCCCCGATATATCCATCATATTTTACAAGATACTAGAACATATTTAAGGATTGAATTGCGGGATTGATGTCATTATCGGGGTATGAACGCAGTTGGGCTGGTCAAAGTGTGTGGTGTCCGAACGTACAATTTTGAGTCATTGGACAAAAGGTCACTGTCACAGGGGGTAAACGTTTCAAATTCTTAATATTTTGATGACCTTTCGACATTGATACTTCATATGTACAGAGGGAGTATCATGCTGTTTTAAGGGGTCACTTGGTCAAAGGTCAAGGTTATACGGGGCCATACACATGTTATCCTTTAACATCTTGAAATCTATTTGACGCAAATCATGATGGCTCTCTATGCATATACGATCATTTTTATTTAATGACTATAGGATTGCTCGATTCCGTCCGTCTGTCCGTCGCAGTTCGTGTCCGGTCAATTTCTTCTTGATGCATGGACCAATTTTAAAAACAAAACTAAACTAACCACAACAGTTGACAAAATGTGTGGCGTACAAGACACAGGACCGTGGCTTAACATCAAGGCCACAATTCTCGTTTGGACATTTTCTTTATGTAACGTGAGGTGACTGCGCCGTTTTGTTGACTCATAATTTCGGAAATGACGTCCTTGAAATGGTGTTTCTGCCCCGTGCGTGCTGACGTTTGATTTAGAACTGGCTAAAATTTCAAAACAGTTCAATTTGATATTTTCACTGTTAGAAACAGTTTTTGAAATATCAATTGTTTTTCACTGATAAATCTCTATTAACCACCGGAAAGTATATAATACATAGAGGATTTGTTTTATTCAAAAATAAGATCGTATTTTATTTCACGAATGTCATAGAAACATATATATATGTAAAATAATATTATAGTTTTTCTATGGCACAACGTCCACTCAACGTCAATGTTTACTGAGTTTGAGCTTTGAAGACTCGTTGCCGATCCATATGCTCTACTACTACAGAATTTCCATTAAACTTGGATCAACCTTTATTCTTATTGCGAAAACATTCAAACCCCATGTTCTATGGTTAAAATATGAGACCACGGTATTGGACATTGACATCTGGACTCAGATAGTAAATTTTCAGCTGTTTATATTAGCCGGTAGAGGACTTTGTATTGCATGGTAATACTACGAAAGACCAATGTTGACATTTCATTTCAAGTGCAGTAATATTTCATGATTTCACCTTCACGAAAACATAAAATCATGAAGTTGAAATCATGAAATAATGGAATTAAATTCGTCAAACCGTGATTTCTTGAAGTTGAAATCATGAATTTAAATTGCGTTTATAATCGAAGCATTAGCCGAAACGTTTTTTTTTTAAATTTTAAAATAAGTTTGCATTAGTCTGTGTTGAAAGTCATATAAAATACGATGATGTAGCTAGCTTTTATTACCTATGGACTATATAGTCAAATTTATGAAGCCCTTTGAGACCTGAATAGACGACTGTTTTGCCACTCATAAATATGTTAACACAATATATATAATTGATGGTGCGCTTGAAACAGAAAATGATGTTAAGCATGATGATGATAATAATTCCGTGACAATCATTTTGTTAGTGATGCAGATGTGCATCATGACGATGATACTGTTTCTGATGATGATGATTTCTTGTAGAGAAATTCAAGTAGGTCGAAGGTGGAAAAGGAGACGTGTCGTGACGAAATGGAAGACACACACCTAAACGGGGACGTAATGAAGGTAATGGTTACGTAGATTCCAATGATAGGATAGGGACTGGGAGATCTATGACAAGTGGGTATGGTAGCAAGTGTTCATTCATTTGTATGCCGTCCAAAAGCAACAGGTAAGAAACTTGCTGTTCTTGTTAACAGTAGAGGAAACAGTTCAATATATTGGTACATGCCACAGTCTGGTGATGAGATGTCCAAATTTCGTGTGTGTAAGACGTTTTTCTTATAAACTTGGTATTTCTGACAAAAATGTTGTCTAGGTCCACAAAAAATGAACAACTTGGGTATCTGCATTGATGATAGAAGGGGTTCACATCACAACCGTCCGAACAAATTAAGTATGCAGCCACTGGAACAAGTAAGAAAGCATATTAGATATATTAAGACTTTTGAAAACCAACACTGTCGTTAAGAAACTCGGAAACGTTTACTTCCAGCGGAACTAAACATCCTCAAAATGTACAGGCTTTATAAAGAGAACTATACCAATGGACCCGTTTCACAAAAAATAAACAGGTCAGTATTTTGTAACGTTTTTACATTTCCTTTCACAAACCAAAGAAGGACTAGTGTGATTTTTGAACATCATTTAAAAACTATCTGAAGATCAGGAAAGGCTGTTGATATTTTTCTACAGGTCACGACATTCCATTCCAAAGCCTGGTGATATACAATTTCAGTAGCTGCGGAGTCAAAGTGTACCAATCCCAAAAAGTACATGGATCTTGTCGGTCATTGTCAATCAAACATCATACCGAAAGCACACCATACATTTGAACTCATCTTACCACATGCTGATAAGTAGTTCAGTGGACTGAATTCGTTAACATTATAAAGCATCATTGCTTAACGCATAAGACAAAATAGCTTTTAACGTATTACAGTTTTGCAATTTACACATAGTCATCACTATAGCTCTTAAATTGAATAATAATTATTGAATATTCAAAAAGAACTGCTACAATGTATTGGCATTACTGTACATGATCCTCACAAGATTTTGATTCTCAGTGATTTACAGAGCATCATTCTATTGCTTTCATTGACTATGAATAAGTAATCGAATTCATTTTGTCATTTATATTTTATCACATTTGTAACTGACTATTTATGTTGTGCCAAGCGATTTTTTAGAAGTAGCCTTTGATTTTATGTATATTAGTCCATGTTATGAGAGCGTAATCTTGTAAACACGTAAAAGACAGTGGTAAGTCGCCCCTCCCGGTTTGAGGTAAGGATATTCCGTACTGTTGGAAGTTTGTGTGACATATCGTTTAATCAGCGTACATATCTCTATTTTTGGTCCAACTTACAGGCAGAAAAACTGTTTCACTACACGTGAAAACATTATTTTCTAGAACACTCGTGAAATAAAATACGATAATACACTGAAATCAGCAAATATTCTCTATATTATTTGTGACATGATTAACTGTTTTTATGCATAGACTATCACTCTGAGGCGATTATCAACATATTTTTGAGAAGGAGAGGCATGTTCACATGCTTTGAAATAGCTAACTGCTTTATCGACTCTTTTGAAAAAAACAACATGTTGATTATCGCTTATAGCTTCAAAGTGTTCATTTGTGCATAAAAACAGTTAATATGTCATTGTTTTAAGAGAAAATGCATGAATACATGGTTTGAAATAGGAAACCATTTTAGGCCGCTAGGCCTCCAGGCCGCTAACTTCACGCCGCTAGGCCGCTGAAGTGCTCGATCGACTTTTTTGGAAAAAAAAAAAGAAAAACGCTTCAGTGTGATAATTTGTGCATAAAAACAGTAAATACATCACTGTTTTAGAAGAACAGGCATACTTAATGCTTTGAATTAGCTGACTGCTTTATCGACGTTTTTGAAAAAAAAATGTTGATAATCGCTTCAATGTGTTAATGTGTGCATAAAAACAGTTAAAATGTCATTGTTTTAGAAGAAATTGCATGTATACATGCTTTGAAATAGGATTCAATTTAGGCCGCTAGGCCGTCAGAACCCTAATTTCACGCCGCTAGGCCGCTAGGTCGCTGATGTGCTTTATCGACTTTTTTTTAAAAAAGTTGAAAAACGCTTTAGAGTGATAATTTGTGCATAAAACAGTTAATTTAAAATTGTTTTAGAATAAAAGGTAAAGAAAAATATTCTGAATAGATAACAATTTAAGGCCGCTATGTAACTATATGAATAAAAAAACTTTGATTTATCAGTGTTTTAAAAAAAACGCATTAACAATTGCTTGGAAATAGAAAAAAATAATTAGGCCACCAGGCCGCTAGGCCGCAAACTTCACGCCGCTAGGCCGCTAACTTCACGCCGCTAACTTCACTCCGCTAGACCGCTAACTTCACGTTCATACTATGTTTGCATAATTATTTACGTAAAATTTATACGAACTGATTTTTTCACTATATGATAATGTAAAGTCACGTATAATTTTCATATTTGTTTGAATTACTGAAAATAGAAAAAAATAGTATATTAAAATTTTAGAGAGGCAATATATCCTACAAGAACATCATAATTAATCTGGAAATAATTTTTGTTATCACGGTAGCCAAATGAATAAAATAAAAACTTAGTTTTTACTGATTTTTAATCAGTTCATACTCTATTGGAGGCTATAATATTATTGTAAGATATAATAAGAATTGTTTGTTGAAGGCAGTTGTTCTAACATTATTTAATTGTTTTTCTTTAAGGATAAAACTTTCATTAGAAACCTGAAAGAAATTGACCATCCAAGCAATTATAGTGGAAGTTTTCAATTAGGTTATTGTCTTGATTTTTCAGTTATGTTTATCAAATAAATAAATTCTGCTTTGGCATTAATAATTATGAAACCTTAAACGTATAAAGATTTTTAACATTGCAGCAAAACTAATATTTCTGTTTGTTACCATATATAGCAAAAAACGACAATAACTTAATCACAAAATGGAGAAAAAAATCACTTTTGAAAACTTGTTCTAAGATTTTGTTTGAACCATTTAATGAAACAGCTGTACAACACTAGTTTCGCTGACTGTTTGACTAAAAAATGTTTTGATTAAAACTGCATTATTTATGAACCTTGTTCAGTTCAAATCTGAAAAAGGAACAAATGCTTAAACGCAAAAATACGTTTGCCATTATATCCAATACATGTATACGAATTTCAATATATGTATAGGTTTCGTACAGTTCATGCTATATTTTAAACATAATTTGTACATGTGTTAATGTTTACTCTAGGCCAAAGCTTGATAATTTCCATAAAGAATGAGGAATTTAAAAACATATATTGTTTTAAAACTACATCTGATAAATAAAAGGTAACCCGGTAGTTAAAATCAAAATAATAGCAATGCCTTTTCATTGATATTTTCAGAAAATAACACCTGTAAAGGGATATATTTTGTAGGTTTACAGCCAGGTCTGAATTCAATTCTTCGGGCTTTTTTTCGGGCTATAATTGATTTGTAATCAACATAAACACGTTATCGAAACTTGCTTGTTTCAGTTATACTTATATAACAAAATAGCATTTTACAATGAAAATGAACATGTTTTGAATGAAAATTGATAAAAAGCACTAGTCCAATTTAACCTTCTTGTAGATCATAACATACATTCACCTAGAATTTTAGTTATACATTACATTTTGTCGTTTAATAAAACCTAAAGATAAACGAGCTAAAGGATTAGATAATTAATTTAAATTAAGCTTCCATAACCATTATTACCTTTACTATGTGATAAAATGCAAACTTTAAATAAGATAATCTCACTTAATCTTTGTTTCAACGGTTTGCATAGATGTTTGATAAGGTGACCACGTCAAGAGATTCCTGATATTAAATGGTTCAGACTTTCTAAATGTGCAGAAATAAAATACTGTAGATGTTATTTTCATACAAATACCTTAAATGTTATGGCCTTGTGATTTTGTATCTTAAATGTTACGACCTTGTGATTGTGTATCATAAATGTTATGGTCTAGTGATTTTGGGTGTTGTGCGCGAAAAGATGAATATTGAAATACTTATCACCATGTATACTCATGATTAGGTTTGCAAGTTATGATAATTATACCCCATGCACATGAATCACATACATGTTAGCAGGACTATAATGGTGGTAAAGCGTTAACAATATTCAACTATTTTCAGATTGTCAACTTCTAGCAAAGATTTTAAATGGTAATGGTTTCGAGCAGACAGGTTAAAGAGAAAACTGAACTTGTTTTCACAATCTTCAAAATGAACACAAGTAATAATTAAATGCAGTGTTCAGATAACTGTGCTCTTTTAAATTATGAATTTGTATGTTTCTATTTATAAAGAAATATATATATGTACGCACGCATGTACGAACTCATGTTCTCACGCAAGCCCCCCCCCCCTCTTCCCCGCAAACACACTGTTCGCACCCCACTAAAACCAAAATACTGATTTTTATACTATATTTGTATTTTTTCTGCAATTTCGATATTTTAGAGTAAAGGATGATTAAATAAGTGTTTTCAGATGCAATACGGATAAAACTATTATTTGGTCTAAAACATGAGCGAGTCACTTTAAAATTATGGGAAACAGACCTAAACGTGACTATTGTTCTGGAGCATTAAAATATCTATGATAATGATTTTTTTTTTTTTTTAGCACAGTTTTATTCGAAAGAGTGAGAGAGAGAGAAATATAAAGATGGAATGAATAAATATAAATGTAGATTTATAATTACAATTATAATTTAAATTATGTATATACATTTGTACAGTGTAACCCTTTTGGGTTGCCATACATACTTTATAAAGCTGATTCTTATTTAAGATTTTTACATTTTCAGAAAATTGTATCGTGCCTCAAAGGGAGCGGCGTGTTTGGAGTTTAACAGCATTCATACAAAAAGGTATATCGCGATAAACTGCACTGTATGACTTTTTGGGTTTACATATTTACCGTATTGATCTGATCACATTTTCAGAAATTGTTACCATGACTTATAGGGTTGCATATTCAGTGCAAATAGAACATTGTAAATAGCGTTTTATTGAACTTTGACAAGAAATTAGGCAAATCCTGTAAGAAATCCTTCTACACGTACATAAATTGTAGTATTTTGTAGTGACTTCACATTGAAAATGTCTGAAGTTCCATATGCACTATACGATTAATTAAATTTCTGACTGAAATCAAAATATGGAAAGTGATGAAATTGTTGTCTCACAAACTACAAATGAAATGATTGAAACACAATCAAACATGTCATTCCATAACATTTCTATAAGCGCAAAATCTATAGGCTGAAGATATCCCAAAAAACAGTTTCTTTCATGCTTTTCGATGAAATATGAGGTTTTATCAGTGAAATAACAACAGTGAAAATATCAATTTGATATTTTCACTGCAAAATAAGGAGGGAAAATATCAACTTTCAGAGCTACTTTTAAAATCCATTGTAGTAACTTTCCCTTGATCAAAACAGAACATTTCACTTTGAACTAGAAAATATTGGTAAATTTTAAGAAATGTTTTATAAATTTAAATAAATATATATTTGGAAATTAACAACTAACCGTTTATTACCGGTTATCCCAGTTTTCAAACGTTTTCTTGATCTTGAAGCTGAATGTTCAAACATTTGTTTTCATATCAAACAAATTACAGACGAAAACTACTGTTCGAACATAAACAAACAATGTTATATCATCGTTCAAATGTATTTTGAACTGTTTGTCGTTGTTAAACGTAAAACGAACTCCCCGGAAAATTCAGACAACAGAGAAGTTTTTCTCAACAAACAGGAAAAAGAAAAGTTGACAGCTATAATTTTGCCTGAGGGGCGCCCCACGGGTAACGGCGTTAATAACACCCTTTTCAAAAAAAGGGGTAATTAAGAAATAAATTAAAAAAACCTAATAAAACTCTGAAAATAAGAATAAAAGAATCAGAAAAAATGTTTATTTCAGTGTAAGATCGTATTTAAATTCACTCGTGATCATAGAAAAACATATTTTCACTCGTGAAATAAAATACGATCTTACACTGAAATAAACAAATATCCTCTATCTCAATAAATGTATAGCTTGACGCCAAGGGCTATATATTTCGAACGAAAAAATGAAATTGTAGAAATATAGTTATAATAATCAAAATATTGTATAGATATTTGTACTGCATGACCCTTTTCGGGCATCATACCTGATTTATATTACATTTGCCAATCCCTTTCTCTACGTCAGAATGTTACGGCAATAATAGCGACGTCGCATTTAAACATACTCAATCATACGTACCATGGAAGGAATAAAAGTGTGATTTTCATGTCTGTGCGTTTTGATGGCATGTAAGTACCTTTGGCTTTGATCAGCATTGTTAGTTTTAGTTACCAATGCTTATGTATATGCAGAGACTGGCCATAAACGAACTATACTGTAAATTTGCCATAGCATGTTTAGCTCAAATGATTTAAATACTACTTTACATGAATGCATGACAGTTGTCCGGGATAATCGTCGTCCGTTGCGTCTTCCGCGGCGTCCCACTCATATGTCCGCTCCCTTACTTAAGCATTTGTTATCCAATCTAGACTAATTTTTGTATATATTTCTCCATGTCAATTTTGGAACTTGTACCACAATGTGAACGATTTTTTCACTAATCTGCCGGGCTAAATGTGATGATGTTGTTAATTGAAATAATTTCAGAGAGTTTGCACATCAACATTAAAACATCTGGTAAGGTGTTTATAAACATTATAACATCTGGTAAGGTGTTTATTAACATTATAACATCTGGTAAGGTGTTCATAAAACATGCTAACATTAGAGAACGGACAAACTGAAATTGGTCAAGTTTTGACAATTTATAAATCATTACTCTGGCGTGAAAAATGCGATCTGGCTGTTTATTAAAAACACGATTCGGATATTTTCTCCATTACTATTGACACTGTTAAAGAATAGATAAAAAATGCTCCAATGAGAGATAGGATAAAAAAAAATGATCAAATTGTAACAAACTCAAGAGCTTGTACTTCAGAGTGGAAAGAATGATATGGCTGTAAATCGAACTTGTTCAAGACAATCTGTCCTTCAACATTGTAGCCCTTGGTCTAATTTCTCGAAATATCTGAAGCGTAACAGGTTTAAGTATCATATATTTTAGCAAAATTAATTGCTTATACTTGATTTTTATCTTTAAAAAGGAAAACAAATATATTAACCTAAACCAAACCATAAAAAAGTGAGATTACCTTAAGCCTGTTGAAAAATCAAAGGCCAAAAGTCAAGCGTTAATAATGCGATCTGGCTTTCGATGTGATTCAGTCGGAATGTTATGCCAATAAACACTAAGTAATGTTCAAGAAGGAGAGCGGACAAATTGAATTTGGACAAAATTTGACAATACGAAAGACACAGTTCCTTGAGTTACTTGTGCAACCTAGCTGTCAATTAAAAATATTTGCTCCTTTGGGTCTACTCATTTGGAAAAACCCGTTAGCCACGTGAAATTCAAAATGGCGGCCATATTTTCAAGATGGCCGCAATTCTAGTTAAAAATTACTGTTTTTATTATTTAACTTGGCATGCATGACCAAACTAAATGGGTTTTTATCAGAAATTATACATATTCATTGTATGTATATTCAACAAAAAGGAAAATAAGTTTTTCCTGGTTATGATACATATTTTTCTGTTTTTTTTTCTTATAGTTGTTTTTTCTTCTAGTTTTTGTTTCCTCTTTTATTTTCTCTTAAATTCAAGAACTAGTCCTGTCTTTAAATATGTTCTAACCTACACAATTACATTAACATAGAGCTGTACAAGGGAGACTGAATCGATAACACTTGCACCTGCCACGACATTCAGTTGTGCAGCCACACTTTGTAAGCTGTTGGCAACTTTGAGCAATTGGCGGAAGTGCTGTCCAAAATATTTGCCACATGTCATCTTGCTGTTTCCAACCCAAGTCAGCAGGGCTTTCGGTTTCCATTTGACATATAGTTGATTGGCCCCATATGCAACCTGCTTGGTATGCAGCACGCTTAACATGTTGAATAAGAGTTGCTTGTGTTGGAGGAATTGATTCGTATGGCCTATGTTTTCGAGCAAACAATTCGAGTCTTGCTTCATCAATACTATCAGTGGCGCTAGACCTGTCATACATAGTGACTACGAACCTCTCAAGAATATTTTGATCTTCTTCGTCATTGTTGGGGGGTACTGACTGAGTTTTGTAAAAACAGTAAAAGCCTCAGGGCATACATTCCATGTTTGCCATTCACTCTTTTTTCCTTTACCGCGGAATGCAGATACGACATCACAGCCATTATAAGCGTGGAAAATAGAAGGCCCTTAGATTTTACTGGGCCAATTGACGTACTTATATCATGTATGGGAATCCAACTCAAGTTTTGTCCTTGACAAAATGCGACCCAGAGCTTTTCTACACCAAGAAGCTGCAGACTTGGCAGAACACTGACCGCAATGACAAGCACATCTGTGTCACTTGCTTTATCAAAATGGTTTTGTAAACATCTGCCGCAGCGTGTTTTGCATGCAAGAATATTATTGTGTCTGCTTCCTCGTGGTTGCAGTGTTTGAGTCCATCGAGACTTATTGACTGATTGCAGACAACACCCTCGTCTTAAGTGACTATAACTGTGTTATTTGGACACATCTTCACAATTTTTTTCCGCCAGAAGGTTAAATAGCTCAGTCTTATTGCTGTTATCTCTCAAGAAGCTACGCCAATTTTGTGAAATTTTCCCTTTGTCAGTCACTCTGCGTCTAGCGCCTATGCCTCGCTTTGATTGTGTTTCAGCTTTTAAACTGGACGACAAGTAAACGTCAAACACAATATCTATTCTTGTGTAAGTACAACTGTATGTTTTTACCTTTGGAACTACTTCTAGTGCTGCATAGTCTTCGAACGTCTTCGATATCCTTGCAGGCAATGAATTGATTAAGGCTGATCCGTCTAAAATGATGACGCCAGCTTCAGGCTCAGTGTCATTAGGAGTAAAGTCAGTCTCCAGAATGGTCGCAAGCTGTGATTTCTGACAGCTGTGGAGATTACCATTATCTCTCAGTGCAGCGGAAAAAGACTGATTCTCATGCCGATAAAAATCCATCAGGTCACATTCTCTAGACTGGCAGGATATGAACAGTGTAGAGAACAGACGACGGTCGTCCTTTAAGATTTTTTTTCCTTTGAATCACCCGCTTTCGGCTCTGTCTTTTGCCGAAAGAAATCTGTCTTGTTTTTCTTGATTGGCTGATAAAAAGTACACACCTCTGTATCCATCCCTTTTAGGAACTCATTGAAGCGAGTTTTATCATTATCATAATGTGAAGCAACCATTCCAGCAGCGCTAGGATGGGCAATATGTTTTGTATCCAGTGTAAAAAGATCCCCAGTCTCTTCAATAAATGGATTGCCCATGTCTTTCATTACAGTGTATAGCTTTTGTACTTTACTAAAGAAAGCCTTTTGTTTGTGCTCTGTCTGTTCATGATGTCTGGTATTTTCATTTGCATCCTTGGCTTCAGATGCCGATTCATACTGAGCAACTAAATGACTGACTTCAGGTCCAGCAACCATCCACCGTCGTAGTGCAGATGGGTCTTCAGTCACACCAATGGCACCACCATCACCTTATAACAGCATTTGCTTGCTCATGAGCTTGGTCAATAGCCAAGGCTGAAAATTAACGATTAGATTTGTGAACAACAAATTTTCCGTTATGGAATTCTGCAGCTAGCTGAGGATGTGTATGCTCAAGTAACATCAAGTCTCTGAGATGAACGGGGAGCCATCGTGCATAGTTCACATTGTTGTTTGCAAAAAAAGAATGGTATCAACTCGCACAGCGATTGCCGGTATAAAGTAAAAACTGCTTCTCGAAATGAACGGACTAGGGACAAGATTGTTAATTCCATTGTCAACACTAGATTCCAGAATTGAAATTGTGGACTTTCAGTTTTACGTCTTTTACACCAGTCTTCGAAACTAAGCAAATCCTGTGCTTGTGCATTGGCCTCTAAACATTACATCCTGTAGGCGTCTTTAAGTAGCTTGTAGAGAGTGCTTACAGTAACCTGGCGCATTTGCCGTGTCCTAGTGACACTTGAAGCAGAGAGAAAGGATTCTGCTGTTCCCGAGGAAGCAATCTCTGCCTCAACAATGGCTCCTGTCCATCCACTGTTTTGAAGGAGTGTTCCAATGGACTTTAACGCCGCCATTTCAATATGCAGACCCCCAAATATAATGACAAACTTGTCTTCACCATACTTTTCGAGCCAATGCCACTGTATCTGTTTTGCTAATGAGTAAATTGGCTGGTCAGCAGCAATAACAGGAGTCTGAAATTGATTCAGGTATGAAACCGTTTCTTTCATCTTAGCCATGACATGCCGTATTGTGGCCACTGAATGGGCTTGGTCACGAAGAAGAGGTAACAGCGATGTTATACCTTCAAATACTGGACCTCTTTTCTTGTAGGCATGGTGGGCCGACCAAGTATTGTTTTCTTCTTAAACAGATATTCCTAAAAAGACAGCAAATGGGGTTTCACGGTCTTTTGAATGCCTGTGAGTTGCTGCTCCTTCGCGGTACTTAGCATAGCAATTATATTGTAAAAGTTGAGCCATGGATGCACCATATCGTAACTGTGACTTTATATCAGCACCATGCTCAATCATGCACACAAACTGAAGAAGTATGGAAGGAATTGCACTTTCAGCACATCCTTCAGTAAAACCTGATATATGGTCAATCATGTGTCCTCGCAAGATCTTGGCAGCTTTGGCAAGAATAATTGCTTCTGAATAGTTGGACGCTTGTGACAAGGCTGCACCGATATCCTTTTTGAAAGCTAGAAGAACATCCCTTCCCTTCTTATGAGCTTCAAGTTCTGGAATTTCTGCAAGCACGTGTTCCTTTAATCTAATTGTTCGAGTCGTTGTTTGTAGAGACTGACTAGATCTGCAAGACGGAACACAGCAGGATCATCACTACTTGTATTTGTCTCCACTATGTAGGTAATGAGCTCTGAAAACACAAGTGGATATACTTCCCTTTCTTGAGACAGTTCACTGTCATTTTGATTTTCAATTGTTAACAAGTAAGCCCTCTCCTTGTTGTACAGAGATGCCAGACAAGAATAATGATACTTCAGCTCTTGTGCAACAAAATCTCCTTCACTAAGAATAGCCAAAAGTCTTCCATCATTTAGGTTTCGGGCACATTCATTTAACCTTTTATCAAGTTGCACTGTCATGACTTGGCGCTGTTTAGATGTTGGATTATCCTTCTCACATAAAAAACAAACACGACTTTCAATACTGGTTCTTCTAACCTTGCTTTGTCCATCGTCTGGAGAGATCTTACTAATAGCTGCCATCTTCCTTGCCCTGTCTAGCTTTGTGTTATTTAACAATAACCTACAGTTCTGGTGATATTTGGCATTGTTCCGTCTCAATGTGTCTTCAATACCATCGCCTTCATCTAATCGGATGGGATCTAAGATAATTGGTAGTTGGTTGATGGCTTGAAAGAGGGGAATGTTTGTTGCGAACATGTAGAAGCCATCATTTTCCTTGCTACATGAATAGTGAGTTGGTGGAGATTTAAGATCTTCACCTTTCTTGTCTGTCTGACAAAGGCAACATTTGTTCCAATCAGTTTGAGAGTTAGATTTCAATGGGGTCACACTTGACATCGTGATAATATTTATCTGCACAACTCCAATAAGTTGCTTAATAAATCTTTGTTACTATAAAATAAAGCATATTCAGATATGGTAAACAACTAGGTTCGGGCATAAACTAACTCCCTTACACCTGGCCCGATCGTTCATCCAGTATTATTTAATTTCCGTCCGATCTGAACATCAGAATACCTAATGCCCCATAATACTTGGATTGACTCTCCCGCGCTGGCGCATTCTGTCAATTCATTGAAAGTTATCTTTAAGACCATTTTTGGCTGACTGTTTAGGCGAGCTATGTCTGATTTTGTCTCTCTAAAATGACTTTATCAGCAGTGGTGTGCGCCCTCGTTGTGAATTGTCACTCTCTCAATGTCTTCACAAAAAGTTTATTTTTATATTTGGCTTCTCTTTAAAAGCAAATGTATTATTTTGGACTACTTATTCATTTTTGGTATTAAGAATAATTTTTCTCGCTAGAGATTGGCGGCCATCTTAAAAATTGCCGCCATTTTGAAAAAAAAGATGGCTAACGGGTTTTTTCAAACAAGTAACCTAAGAGGAGTACCTCTTGATGCTTGTATCACAAACTGAAGGATTTTTTTAAATATTGACTTAATCTGCCGGGCTAATTTGTGAGTAATATGTGTTACAGTCCTTTAATTGCCACCAAATTCACCTCATATGCTTCTTTGCTCAAAGCGTTCCTTTCCAACATCTACCGATCTTAATAGCAATGTTCATAGGCAATTTTGGTATGCATTATTATTATTAAACCTTTATGGCCACATTAAATTGATATATTGTTTGTCGGATTTATTGCACCGACGTTTTAAAAATGTGATTCTTTTAAGCGACTGTTTCTTCGTTTTGCTTCATACAATTATATGATTATATATAAACATATACATAAAAACCCAGACCACCTACCAGTAAGTTATATACAAATTTAAAGGGACATGTAGAAGGGATTTCCTCAAAATGTAATTGTGTCAGAGATATTTAAATGTACAGATGTTAAAGAGAGACTGATTCAACTTGAGATAATAAAGAAACCATGATTATTCTGATTATATTAGTCCAGTCAGTTGCTGTTCGGTAAAACAAGTAAAATAACAGCATTTTACAGAGTCTGTTTCAGGGTGTTCACTTTATATATATCTGCTAGGAGCTTACGGACCGTAAATAGCTTTATGGGTGTTTTAACTTCCATGTCTTTTAAATCATTCATTGTCCCCCCCACCCAGATACCATCGTACACTTGTGTTTGGTCCCAGTACAAATATCGGGAATCGTTGAATCATTCTTCAAAGGTTTTGGCCAAGAATTACATCATAAAAATACAAGCAAATCTGAAAAAATCACACGTGTAGACCCAGAAAATAGCATAGTCTTTTATAGCTTAAGAAATATTTTCATATCTTTTCTGTAAATTTTTTTTTTTAGAAATTAACGTCACTTTCTGGTATGTTTCCGGCTGTGATCAGTGTGAGAACTCTTCTGAAGTCACGTAATTACTCACCGTGGTATAAATGAACTGGAAAGGGAAAATTGGCAGAAATGAACCGACCGATAATAAGAAAACAAGCTCGCTGGTTGAATCGCTGATTGATGATAACAAAATTCAAACAATTTCAGGCCCAACGAATTCATTTTCGATTATATTCGTTCATTGGAACACTTCTATTTAATACTCTCTTAGATCCACTCCCCCTCCCATGGCATAGAAGAGTATGTATTCAAAGCACAAGGTTTTAATACGGGCGTAGATCCTGTTCATCCTCCCATGGCATCGAAGAGTAAATATCGATCATCAAAGCTTAAACTAAAACATCTTTTAAAAGATAGTCGAATTCCTATGGTGAAGTGTACAAAAGACTATACTATGTAGAGCTGCAGTGAGCATTTCTAAATGAGTTTTAATTAGAAGCGACATGTTTGTTCCAATTTCAATTTTAAGGAAACCGTATTAAATCTGCTTATGACAACAGCTGAATTGAACTGACCGTCTTACTATGATAGACAGACATGATTGTTTTGATCAAGAGTGTGCTTAACAAAATCGGATCACGTTTTATAACGTATTAAAGATAGTCTGTTGTTTTACAGGCTGGGGCGTGTTCGGTTCCGACTGTTGCTCCAGTTACACGGACCCGTTCGGCAAGTACCACTCATCCCAGCTATGTCAGGATTACTGCTGTTGGACCCTTGGCATCACGAAGGTGAAGGAGTGCTGCAACAACCCCTTACGCCAGGTCCCCTCCTTCGACCGTAACCAGTCCTGTGTGAAGAGCTGGATCGCCGAACACATGTAAGTATACCGTACTGAATATTATCAGTTATGGAGTTAGTAGATGACCCAATATGGGATATACAGGACGCAGGAAGCCATATGCGGGCTCGGGCTTAGCTCTCGATCGTTATGGTCCCCTTTACCCCGTATATCCCATATCGGATCACCTACTTACCCCGGAAGTATATACCACGTCCCCATTTTGCTACGATTTAAAGATTTCTGACCCATTTTTAAAAATTGGTCACCGCGTGACCAGTCCTTGATCAATGGCGTTACCTCATTCATGTTGAAGGCGTAATATATATAAACATAAATGTGTTAACAGCATACAATAACAAATACATGTACTGATAACGGCTTTCAGCCCTCCTCAGTCCTGCGCGGAGAGCTTGACATGTTCGTATACTGCACCGAATACATGACAATATGTATCTATTGCATGAGAATGACCAAACATATACCGATTGAGGCTTTCAGCCAAAACGTTAAGTATGCTTCACAATTAAAAAGAAATGAACGAATTGGTGTATTTAAAATTTATTTATAGCATTGGACGCTTTGACAAATAAAGGCTATAAACGATATAAATGTGGGTTACTATTCGGTATCTACGTTAAACAATGTTTGTTTGCATACCAGTAACTTATTTCAAATTATACAAACATACACATATAAGCTGGGTGCCAATCGTGTCCGGGTTGGTGGTGCTGGGCCTGATCGTTTTGTGCTGCTGCTGCTGCTGCTGTTGTGGCTGCTGCTGCTTTCGGAGGGATAGCACCGTAGTTGTCCACTCCCCGGGAGCTCCTCGTAAGTACATAGTAGTAGGTCATTGAAAATTGACCAGTCTGGCTCTTAGAGCAAAATCTTATGATTTATCAAGTTTGTATTCATAAGAAATATTTTGTTTTGATAAGTTAAAAAATAGATTAAGATAGACCTGGCAGAGTTGAAATATTAAGTGCTTGTGTGGAAAATCATTTGAGGTTGCATAGTTTTGTATTGATGCATCATCGTGGATTCGCATTTCTGTAATTCAATACCCGGTTTAATACCTGCGTGGTTTATGTACATTTGTGGTTAATCGCTTGAATAAGTCCATCAGGGCCAAGTACTTGGAGCACTGTATTTCGTTACGCGACAAAATTGATGCGCACATTAGGCCTTGAAGTCATTCTTTATGATCTACCTACCTGAGGTTCGGCAATAAACTTTCAAGTCGGTTACACAATTCATTTTAAACAAATAAAACAGACTTATTTCTACCTTCGCTGTCGTTGCCCTGGACTGAGGTTGTTTGAGTGGAAATGTTTGAACTAAAACGTAATGTCCACTTGACATTTACTCACCATGTTTTTGTAGAATCAAGTTCAAGAAAGATATTGTTCTATCATTCAGAAACGAGCGTTGTAATGGCCAGCCAGACCAACATGATGTACAACGGATAAGGCTAGTAGAACCGCTCCCGACAGCACTCCCGACACCCGACACCACTCCCGACACTCCTCCCGACACCACTCCCGACACCACTCCCGACACCACTACTACTCCCGACACCACTCCCGACACCATTCCCGACACCACAACCACTCCCGACACCATTCCCGACACCATTACCATTTACACAAGAAACTTTTATTCAGCTTTCCGACGATTGGTCTCATAGAAACATGTACAGTCATTATACAAGATTTAAATACCAGAATCAATACTCATAAAACATCGAAATGTCTATCATAACTCAACTGCCATATCCTAGAAGAACGCATTACATTTTCAACCATTTGTCGTTACATTAATACTAGTTTATTGTACATGCACAAGAAATGGTAATTCTTGCAATATATGTTTATAAAATATACATGTTTTTAATATACCTTATTCGTTACTTTTTATTAGTGAAAGTGCATATCATTGTCAAAACAATTCAACAGAACAGAATGGAACAGAACAGACAGTTTATTCGGTTTATACAAGTGTATTCCGTATATGTATAAACATGGTACGTATCTAAAATTAAATACATAATATTATATAATATAATTTAATGAAGGAAAAAAGGTTTATTTAAATTTAATACATTTAAGCTTATCGTTATGTTTACATAGGCAGTAAGGGAAATTTACATTATTAAGTTGTATTTTTAATAAATGAGTTGCGTATAACAATTGCTTCTTTAATATATTAACAAACATTAATAACTTCCTTTTTATCACATGATGTTATAATGGAATTTGAATGCAGTTGTTCAACCGCAGTATGGTGAATGATATAAATAAATCGCCGAGGGCCTTGTAATAATCGAAGCACTGAAAGTGGTGAATGCGGCAATGCCTTGATTTTATCGATTGTTTGTTTACTAAAAGCGAAAACAATATTGTCGTGATACTTATAACTTGAAAACCTTTGGTTCAAGTGGCAAAATCAGAATTCCAAATGTGCGATCATATGTAAATTTTTGACTGAGTCGATATTCATTCTTTTAAAAAGATTCAGTAGACACAACAATTTAACATTGAAAGCCATTATTAAACGTTGAAATGTTGATAAATAATGATTGGTCGTGTTGTAGACGCTTTCAACACTAAATCAACCGTCAAGTGTGATATCAAAAGTAAACTTTAGTCTTAGGCTTACATCAAGTATTAATACTTGCAAATAAGACTTATAATCTCTCCCGAACGGAGTAAAGCTCATTGACAAGCTTATGAACATCTCATTACTAAACCAATTTCCAATCTACAAGTCCCCATTATGTAGTGTTATGTTAATATTTATAAAAACTTCTTATAATAGAATGTTAAAAGAAACGCAAAATATTGCAAACTTAAATGGAAAATTAAAATGTCAAAATATCAAACATAAAGTCGAACACCGTTGGCTCGAGCTCCCAGGGACTCGCGAAAGTACCTCGGGCATTGGGGAATTTGAGCGAAGCGGGAATGCTTAGCTTCAGTACAAAGAAATCGGTCCTTTACATTTATTTAAGTTCGAACAAATGAGGAAATCGAGCCAAGCAAGTTCGAGCCAATGGGTTTAAACTGTATTTGTTAAAGAAATTTGTCACAAATTGTTCAAGCATCTTTAGAAAAGCACATACTACAAAATTTACAATGTCGCCAATAGAACATATCAAAATGTTGTAGTTTCAACATTGTTTAAGCATTCGATGCTGTGACAAAGTTTGATTCTTAAAGTGAAATGTTGTATGTCGCTTCAGCTTCATGTAAGTTTCATGTAACAAAACAAGAGTGACAAAATGGCCCTATGTCGCTCACCTAATTAAAATGACCAACAAATCAGTGGTTATTAAAGTTGTTTTTGTTTGCATAGGAAGAGAGTGGTTGCAGATAAGTTCATGAATGATAATGAATACGAAGAAAGTAAGTGGATGCTCGGTATTAAGCTGGTTGTTGAGAAAGTTTTTTATGTAAGTGGTTTATAATGAAGTAATTTACAGCTAAGGAAGTCACTAGTTGCTAAGAAAGTCATTAATTGCTATATATGTAGTTAGTGACTTGGCACTACCTCAGGCTACATACCAATTATCAAAGGTCTTGGCCTTAAAACATCTTCATTCCTTTCCCGACATAAATCATTTCAATGTTCAGTATATTACTGGTCATAAGATATTTTATCAATACCAGCCCAGGGGCCTGGTCAGTTTTGACTCCAAGGGCATTTTGGACACTTTTGGTAAGAGCCACTTCATTAGGCTTGTCTGGGAAATGTAGTTTAAGAAAATATTTTTTAAAATAAGACTATATAAGTATATAGAAAACCCTGTATCACAGGGGCAGGGCCAGTTTGGACCCCCAAGAACATAGTTCGAACACACTGGGTAAAGGACCATTACATGCAGCTTCATACCTTATATCAAGGGTGTTTGCGGTTTAAGAGCAAATATTTTTCAGTTTTTTACTGCATAAGTATATAGAAATCCTGTAACCCCGAGGGCAAGGCACGCTTTGACCACAGGAACATAGTTTGAACTATTTTAGTTAACAGCCACTTCATGAGGATATATACAATTTAGTAAAAGTCTTGGCCTTGTGTTTAGAGAAAGTTCTTACTAATTGATCAGGGACTGCTTGGGCAGAGCCTCTTTTGACCACATTGGTGGTCATTACAATACACATTATAATACCGATTTTTTTTATAAATATGCAGTATATTATACAGTACAAAGTGCATATTTATAAAAAAATATTATAATTTTTAGTTCGGAATTATAAGTTGTTTTTTTGATTTTTAAAATAAATGATTGAGTTTGAAAATCCGGTGCCAGTGTTTATTAATTAATCATTATGTTATTTGATTACTTATCTTTGATTTTATCTGATTATCTGTGATCGCTTTTATTGTCAATCATTTTATTCAATGTATAAAACTAATCTATGATATACAGTTATAGAATAAATGAAGAACATTTCCATTATAATGTCTTTATTTCTGTAGAACAGCACTTATACATAATGTTCAGAGTATTTTCAGTGATATAAACATTGTTCCGGGTAGAGCATACATTGTCATTGAATCATCGCAATATGATTTTATGATTATCATTATCACAATATCTGTCATTAACAATTATCATGACAGTATTATCATCACAACATGAAGAATGGTTAAATAAAAGGTTCATTAAAGATGTTTAAATTATGTTCAAATGAAACGTTTATCCCCATGCGATCTGTTACAAGCATCTTAGAATCGTTGCGTCTGGCCCGCTCCCAGCACACACCAATGGTTCCCTTCTGTAATGCATTTCTGTTTATCAAAACAGTCCCGTACTGTACTGTACTCCGACTCTTTGTATCAAACGTGTGGTTCCTGAAATGTGACATTACAACAGCTGTTCTAAATGTTCGAGATAAACATTTAACAAGCATTGTTAAGTTAGTTAAGTCTGTATACCACCGGTATGGCCGGATGAGAGTTTGTTCTGAACTCATATTTCCCGCAACACTCCCGAATAATATCGTGTCAATGTTTGTTACGTATCATAAATTTATATAACTTTCATTATAATGGATATTTAATAATAAAGCGGATAAATATCTTCAATATCTTGAACACATTTTCAGTTTTTAAAGGCTAACGAAATATTCGTTTGCTCCTTATTATTAAGATGCCTACGTGCGTTTGCCATTTTAGGTAGACTACGTACGTTTGCCAAATTTGAATACTTCAGAAAATGCATTTTTGTACATATTGCATCGCACAAAGTATTCATAAAGCAATTAACAACAATTATTGAGCAACTGAAAAACAAGCATTTGAATAAAATGTGGCAATTTATCAAAATATGTGACATTAAAACACTACCTACATGCGTTTGCATTCCTGGACACTATTTGTATCTAAGTGTTCTCGGAAACTATGCAAACATGAATGGTGACATTCATGTCAAGTTTGATGACCATACGTCCAGATATTGTTGAGTTATCACTCGGACAAGCTTTGGTCTACCGACCGACCGAACTACCGACCGACCTACCGACCGACATGTGCAAAGCAATATACCCCTCTTCTTCGAAGGGGGGCATAACAATAAGGTAGCATATTAAGTAACTTATAATGTGTATAATCCATGATTACTAGTACTACACACGAACTATTAGTTTTTCATCATCATTTCTATTGATGCATCACACATCAGCGCACTAAGCTATGACACCATATACTGTTTGTAGTAAATATGTAATAACCATGTTAATGATACTTAACAGACAGTAATACCTTGATCAAGCGTCCCTTCACCGACATCACTTTCATGTGTTGAACTTTTACGTGCTTTTGCACATATTTATACATTTGGCTTCATTGAGGAAAAAACCGTATGCATAAGTATGTGCAAATTCTAAATTCAATTCTATTTTAATTCCGTTTGGTTTGCAATGTTGCACTGACATGCCACGAAACTGAATTGCATGAACTTGTTCGTGTCATTTATTCCATGTTACTCACGGTTAGTGTAAAATAAATCCGTATGATAATGTAAATCATTCCATGGACAGCCAAACTCAATATCTGCTGTTGCTGAATAACTTAATCTGATTCTTGAACTTGTATTAATTCATGCTAAATGCTTGTTTGTTTTGTTCTCCGGAAAATCTAACATGGCTGCTGTTTTATTCAACCGGTGTCAGAAAAAGGTACTTGATAAAGCTGACGTCACAGTAGTCGTCCGCAACACGATCTGAGTACATGTCATTTTAGCAACAAAAACTGTTCAATTCATCGAATTGATGAAACTTCATTACACAAATAACGTCTGAACGGTGAATGTTTCGACAATGTATGCGTTGGAAATTATTTTTCGGGCGGAATTACAATTCACAATTGATCGGTTTTTGACATAAGCGTAGAGTGATATATCCATTTTAATTTGTGCATAACTATAACGTTGAATTTAAAAATAAATGAAAAAGATCATTCAATATTTATTGATGTAAAACACTGCCGTGAAAATTTTAACAAGATCAACCTAAATTTATTTACATTTCCTTCCGAAGTTGGAGAACAACTTAGCCTCGAACTGAAATGAGATATGCGGCGTTTTCAGCCTGCTCAAAATCCCATGTAGTCGCTACAATAGCGGCATAGCCGCAATTATCCGCATTGCTGTTTTAATTAAGTGCTAATAACAAAAAAAACATGTAAAAATTAAAAACACATGAATTAAGCAAGACATTTCACAGAAATGATATTAATTGCTATACTGAAACGTAGGGAGGTAGTGAACATAATTTTGAATATGAAAATTTTAAATGTTTTGTTTCAAGTTAATCTGAGAAATTGCAGGTAGTTAAAAATGTCTTATTCATTTTCAGATGCGACATAATTAGTTTAGAAACGAATGATTAGGTTCGTTCGTACATTCATATGTAGTTGTGTAATTTAAATATAAAACAGCAGTAATAATATAACATTACTGCCAACGCCAGTTAGTACAAGCCTAATCGGTACTGTTTTTTACATTACAATGGAAACTACAGGGAAACGTAAAGTAGCCAAACAAATAACAATAATCTTGGTTAGATGCCCAAGATTCAATGGCTTACAGTACCATTACAGTTGTAATTCCTTAAACTGGTATTTAGATAGTGCAGGACAAGACAAATGTTGATGTTGGTGTTGAGAGTGGTCTAGTGGTTAAGGTAACCGCCTCTCATCCGAGAGGTTGTGGCTTCTATCCCCAACAGGGGAACCTTCTCACGGCTTCTCAAAAAGGACACAAAATTGGTTTCTGTCCAGAAAAAGGCATCGAGAGTGGTTCATATCAGCTTTCAGCTGTTTTCACACTCGAGTTAAAATAAATTAGTATACTCCAAATGTTGATGCATTGTTTTGGTAAATCATAAAACCCATTTTTACAATTAATAAGTGAAATACATGCACATATAAGTTTTAACAATGTATAGTGGGGTGTTCAAAATATATTAGGAATCTTCATCTCGTTTCTTCAGACATAAACCAAACGCACTGAAGCCATTTGATATGTAGATCAGTATATAGGGTATTGATGCAACACGAATAGTCATAGGTTTGTTAGTAGGGGAAGGCAGTCTCTCTGGCAACGTCACTCATCGTAACTCAGCCCAGGTTATAAAATGTCTTTTGTATGCTTGCCTTAACATCTTAGGGATCCATCCGGAACACTATTCTTTGTAGTTAGTTCGTCGCGAGTACTATTATACACAGCTCCGTTTTTACAGCGCACTCTTTCGTTGAATTTCGCGAATCGTGATGTGACAGTTCTTAACATGCTGTTATTTGTGTAACGCAACTGGGCGTAATCGACTGTGGTCGGTCGCTCTTTGGATCCAAATATATTTGCCTGAGTCCGATGTAAGCATCGTTTTTCAAGTCCATCGAGTGTTTTACCAACATTATTTATTGATTATCTAGTATTAAACAACCCTTAAACGATGTTTTTATCTTGGCCCACTCAGGCACTGAGTGACAAAAACCAATTAGGGCTCATTGTGCCCTTCTAAGTGCCCAGCCATTCAGACACAAAGGGTCCCCAAACAGCCCCCAGGATGATTGCAATGAAGCCTATTTCGTGCCTTTCTTACTACAGAGGATTTTTTCAAGAGATCAAAAATCCTTATAGTGGTTACAGTGAAGACCATTCATAATCAAACAAACCCCAAACGGGCTCAACGAAAGCCAAGCCATTTTGTGTCATAAATGGCTGGGCACTTAGAAGGGCACAATGAGCCCTAATTGGTTTTAGTCACTCAGTGCCTGAGTGGGCCAAGATCGCATTCGATCGCATTTTGACTGTAACCAACCCTAATCTTCCAGACAGTCTAGCTTCTAGCTTCAAACATACCCGAGGTGGTCTCTTCTACAGTCAACCCTTTCCCATACAAATGTCATTTTACCTAAAATTAAGCCAATGCTGAGTACAAAAAGAAACACCAGAGCAGCATAACTATCAGCCATCTTAACCACAAACATATTTACAATAAAATCAGCCATCGTAACCACAGAAGGCTTCTACACGAGCCCTTCCGTCTTCTGACAATACCTATTAGGTATTTCTAACGTATAGCGAGGACTACTTTTGATGTCGGATGGCGATAAATTATTGAGGATTGATGGTTTTTTTCTCAAACTTGTCGAACTATAAACCACAAACCCGCAGAGAAACATGTTTTCCAAAGTATTATGATATTATGATAAAATCATATGATCCTACTACTACTACTACTACTACTAATAATAATAAAAATAAGAATTATGATACTACTACTACTACCTCTGCTGCTGCTGCTGCACCTGCTGCTGCTGCTGCTGCTGCTGCTACTACTGCCACTGCTACTGCTACTGCTACTGCTACTACTACTACTACTACTACTAATAATAATAAAAATAAGAATTATGATACTACTACTACTATCTCTGCTGCTGCTGCATCTGCTGCTGTTGCTGCTGCTGCTACTACTGCTACTGCTACTGCTACTGCTTCTGCTACTACTACTACTACTACTACTACTACTACTACTACTACTACTACTACTACTACTACTACTACTACTACTACTACTACTACTACTACTACTACTACTACTACTACCAATAATAATAATAATAATAACAATAATAATAAAAATAATAATCATAATAATAATGCCCGCTCCGGACATGTGTTGTTTTTTATAATTTTGTTTTCACAACATTGATGTAAAATACATAATACAAGTTTAGATATTTACAGTGGTAAGTAACTGAAAAGAATTATATATTAAGTAAGAATACATTAAATGAACAAAACACATTACTTACAAGTATCAATTATTTTCCGTGTTATGAAAATATAACACGGAAAATAATTGATACTTGTAAGTAATGTGTTTTGTTCATTTAATGTATTCTTACTTAATATATAATTCTTTTCAGTTACTTACCACTGTAAATATCTAAACTTGTTGACACAATTTAAACCTTTATTTTCAATGTTTTCATGTTTTACATGCAATAACAATCTTTTGGCTGTACATGATTATCTCGTGACATTTCATTTCGATTGAACCTTACTTACCTGTATCAATCGAATTATACTGTTAAGGCCAAATCTATTTATTCGTTTGCTTTAGAGTCCCTATTCTTCAACGCAAAAAAACAGTTATAAGAGTCTCTAAAGAAGAGACGATTCTAGTTTTGCGCTCATACCGGGAACACCCAAGTCGATGGGCTTATGTAATTGATGACGTCAGGCAGAACCTGTAACGACTTCCTGAGCCAGCACAAGAACTTTATGAAAGTGGTACAGTGAAGCAACTCCGAGACCGCATGCCCGTTTAACTATCGAAGCTGATAGCTTCACGTGAAATATTACCTATCCTGACATCAAGTATAAACCGGATAACATTATTAAAAATATACATAACAATATGCTACAATATCATCAGTACAGTGACAAAATTACTTTTGGCATTGCGTATATATTATGCATACTTGTTCGTGTTAACGGCAATATCAAACTTCAGGGTCCGTATTGAAAGAACACATTCGATTTATGATAAAAGATTGATCGCATTTTTTTTGCGTTTATGCCGTATGAACGCAGAACGGCACGCGAGCAAATTCCATGACCAAGCCCTGCGCCGTAAGCAGGCCCTGCGCTGTTACCAGGCCCTTCGCAAATACCAGGTCCGGCGACTGTACCAGGGTCTGCCTCTCTAAAAGGCCCTGCGCGTGTACCAGACCCTCCGCCTTTACCACGTCTTCCGCCTGTACCAGGTCCCACGCCTGTACCAAGTCCTGCGCCTATACCACGTCTTGCGCCTGTACAAGGTCCTGCGTCTTTACCACATCTTGCGCTTTTACAACATCTTGGGTCTGTGCCAGGTAGCGCGCATGTACCAGGGCCTGCGCCTTTACAACGTCTCGCGCCTGTACCAAATCCCACGCCTGTACCAGGTCCTGCACCTTAACCACGTCTTGCACCTGTACCAGGTCCCGTGCATGTATCAGGCCCTGCGCCTTTACCTCGTCTTGCACATGTACCAGGTCCTGCGCTTATACCAGGCCCTGCGCCAATACCAGGTCCCGTCCATGTATCAGGCCCTGCGCCTTTACCACGTCTTGCGCATGTACCAGGTCCTGCGCTTATACCAGGCCCTGCGCCAATACCAGGTCCCGTGCATGTATCAGGCCCTGCGCCTTTACCACGTCTTGCGCATGTACCAGGTCCTGCGCTTATACCAGGTCCTGCGCCTATAACAGGTCCCGTGCATGTATCAGGCCCTTCGCCTTTACCACGTCTTGCGCATGTACCAGGTCCCAAGCTTATACCAGGTCATGTGCCTATACCAGGTCCCGTGCATGTATCAGGCCCTGCGCCTTTACCACGTCTTGCGCCTATTTCAGGTCCAACGCTTATACCAGGTTCTGCGCCAATACCAGGTCCTGCAAAGGCATAGCGGCTAAATTAGACTCCGAGTATAAAGAAGACGTCCAGCTGCCTAGGCGTAGAAGGCGACTCGCCGACCCTTATTCGAGAGAATAACGATAGAATAATGATATTATGAGGAACGCAGTACCCAGAATCTTCACAGATTTTGGCATTGATCGTAATTAAAAATCAAACGAAAACCGTAACAAACTGTTGTTTTTATTTGAATGTCATAATGCTTGCGAAACACATAATTATAATTTTATTGGCCGAATTAATTTTGAAATGTCCCCCGTATCATTTGTATGAAATGTCCGTTATCCGACTTAAACCTCGTCATCAGCTCTCACTTAGAAACACCTAGTATGACAACAGTCAAGCATATCAATAGCTAAAAAGACTCCAAGAGACTGTTTTTAAGCTTAGTCAATGGGTTCTCTATCAACTCAATTGTGACTACAAAATGCCCCTTTAGAGTCAAACAAACCAATTTGCAGCTCTATTTAAGCCTACCGATTTAAGCCTGTCGATTTAATGAATACTATTTGCGATATCTTATAAGCAGAACGTCTTTCCTGTATATTAAGTTCTTCTTCATTCGAATGACTTAGATTATCAATACTTTTACAGCCCTTAGCGCATAATATAGCCGATTCATTATCCCCGATGCCTTCATTGCAGAAAAAACACTCAAGCTTCTTCATTCTTAAAGCAGTTACACATGCCTATTTAATATATTTTAAATTTACCCAATTTGTTACATATTTGTTACATTTTTAATCAATTTCAAATAAATAAAATGTTGTTTTTTTTTTCAAGTTTTTTTTTTCAATTTCATTGTAAAATAATTGATAAGTCCTTTTGAATAAAAACAGATTATTTAAACGTATTTATATACCCTTTTCAATTCAACGCGAGCTTCACTTTGAGTTTCATCATTAAATTCAGTGTCGGTGATTTTTAAAACACATCTGGTTACTCTGTCAGTTACCCTGAAAAGAAACATATCAATGAATGATAAGCTAAACTGATAGCTGACTACGCCAAGTGCCTTGTTCAAGGTGAACACTTAACCAAGTGCCATGTGATGGGTGTATTGTTATGTACACAGATAAATAGAAGTTCTTAAATAGAGTTCTTTTTGTAAAAAAAACTATTTTGTTTTGTTTGTTAATTGAAGAGAACATAAAATAAACCCATTTACTATGTGTATCCTAATACTTTCTTTAAAAAACATATTTATTTTTAATAGAGGGCTGAGTAAATTGTAGTCTGCCATCATCATGTCATCTCTAGGGAAAGTAACTCTCTATCAAACAGATCAATGTCTAAAACCCAATCACACTTAAATTGTATGTTTTGTAAAAAAAAACGTTAATATTTTCGAGATATGAAAATACACGTACACTTTATTTACCATTTGCGAGATCTTTTATATTTGTTTAAAAAATCTGTTTCAATGGTTACAATTACATTGCATGTCTGGGTCTATAAGTCAATACGTTACCCGCATTCCGCATCATATGCAATCTATTTTCAACATAGTAAACAAATAGTTTTATTCATTAGTGTATGTATATTTTACAAAATTGGTAACTTATTTAGAATTTGATTGTACAAATTCGTGGGGGTAATTATAATTACGAAAAAAAAACATGTTAGACATAGAAAATTGAAGATATTAGTTAATTTGAGCCTTCATAGTTTAAGAATAACTAAATAATATGATTATATAGATATTGGTATTTATATGAAAATACATGTTTTTAAAGTTGCACTCTCACAGTTTGACTGTTTTTTGCTTTTTTTTAATTCGCGTTTCAGAATCAGCTGATGTTGGCATAACAGGCGAAACTCGATGGCTCGATATTCTAGGGACCGGCCCAAATACTTCGAGCCTCGAGAATATCGAGCCAAGCGGGATTGCTTACGGAATGTTATTTTTTTTATTCGTTACAAATAGTATTGTTTACCTTGTTTTTTATTGGCTACGCTATCTCCACAAGAGAAGAGTGTTTATTGGACATAGTTACACATCGTACAGTTCGTAACATGACTTATTTGATACTTAGAAAATATAATTTGATTGTTTTATTTATTATACGAATACATTTATGCGAAAACAACAAACAAGCAACTTTAGACAGTAAGTAACACAAACAAAGCTTAAAAGTTATATCAAAATGCATTGAAATTTATACATGGATAACAATTAGAGACAGAACTTGAAGTGATGGCATGTTTTTTTCAAACTCTTAAACCATTTAAATTTGATAATTATTATAATAAAATCAAGCAATTGTTATCGATGAGTGCCTTGTGCTTAATGAAGCCAACCAAAGAAATCAATGTGAGATTCTTACCTGAACCCGCGAAAATGACATCGACCCAAGCAAACAAAACAAAGTGTGAAATTCTTACTTGGGACCATGAAAATGACATCGATCGTGGAGAAATATCGACCCTCAAGATATCGAGCCATCCGATCGAATTTTATATGAACATAGAGTAAAAAATCGGTACTTTTAATCTGGTTCGAGCCAACGAGGATATCGAGCCATGAGATATCGAGCCAACGAGCTTCGACTGTATTTCTTTCAATTTAGTCTTTTAAGTTTACATACACAAAACCAGATCTCAATTGTTTGAAGAACTGCTGAAAACTCAGCGTTAGTAACGACTTTAGTCATAAAATCAGTTTTCGAACGCAAATTTGAAAACAAATGCGATTTGATATTTTGTCAGCAGTCATATATCACTTGTTTTGAGACATTTATGGCAAAAGTTTACTCATTCCAAAAAAAGGTTGTCAAAACGGTCAATCTGTTAGGGTGCAGCTTTAATAAATGATTTACTGACATTCTTGTATAAATTTCATGAATTGTTTTCAATTCCCCCAAAATGACCTTCACCAAAAGTCAAGGTTACCCATCAAATTAATGACAATATGGTTACGCTATGACTTTTCTCTTAATGCATTTAGGGATTAGTGGCTTTGAGCGTGATGAAAATCCAACTTTCACCAATGACACTTTTGGGATTTTTATTTTTTGACACTTGCATAGTTTTAGTTGATGAACTTTTATATTTCATTTTAGTCGTAATTTTGTCCAGGTTTGACAATAATTAGGTAGATTGACAAGACTGTTAAGAGCTAGCACTGCTGCTCCAGCTTGATTTATACATTTGCAGGTTATTTTTGATTTTCGACTACTGGGATTGTCCCTGAAGCTTTTATTATATTTTGCTGGGAGACCCCGATAGTGATTCTTTTTCTCAAGCTAGATATCTATAAAATTACGGGTCCGTATTGTTGTTGTAGAACTAATAATTTATTCGATATTATTTTAATATTGCTCTTGAACATTTTTATTTGAAACAGGGGGGTCATGTTCGAAAGAATAAATTCAATAGTAAATTTATAATAACAAATTATTTCTAACTAAAGTATTGAACATACATTTAAGCTGTATGACCCTTTAGGTAAACCACATTTGCTTTATTAAACTGATTACATTTTCAGAAATTCTTATCGCACCTCATAGGGGGCGGTGTGTTGAAACTGATACAGCATTAAGAACGAAGTCTCGATTAAATATACTTTATCATACGTACCATGGAGGGAGTTAAAGTGTTGTTTTCTTGTTTGTGTGTTTTGATGGCATGTAAGTATCATTGACCTTGTTCAGCATTGTTAGTATAAGCGGCTTACGCTGATATACGTGCAAAGATTGGCCAGATGCAAACTGCACTGAGAATGTCCATGAATATACACATAACAGCTTGAAAAAGATCGACAGCCAGATTACACATTTCATTCTGGTGTAATTGACTGTGAATGGTTATAATTTGGCCATTTTCGCTCTATCTGATTTCTTATTGGAGCATTTCTTTTTCAATCTTAAGCAAATTGAGTGACAAAAATTATGACGACACTATCTTAACTCACTCGTTTTTGATAAACAACAGTATCGCCTCTTTATTCAAGAGCTTATTCCATGAAGGGTCAAAACTTGACCCGATTAACTTTCAGTCTAACGTAAGCATGTTTTATGGGATCTTTACCAGATGCTGCAATGTTAATATGTCAACTTTCACAAAACATTTCAATAAAAAAAACTTGTCACATTCGCCATTTATATGTGTTGTCTAAATGACACTGAATTCATTTCCAATGCTTCCTTACTCAATGATTTCCTATAAAATAATTATAATCTCAATAGAGTAATGGTTCAGGCAATTTTAGTTTTAATAATTTGGGTAACAGTTTTTCATTATAGTTTTAGATCTGAACAGAACATTTTATTGTTAACTTGAACATATTCTGTTCAATCGGTGTGACAATAGCAGAAACACATGACATGACAATAACAGTTTAAAACAAGAGTTCAATAACCTTATCAAAAATCAAACACGTTAAAAATGAATAAAGGTAAGCATTATTTTTCAAAGTGTTATATTGTAATCTAAAGGTACGTTTGCAATTTAAAGCTAATTTCGTAGACATGAAGTATTTTCAGAGTTTAATAATTCTATAAATTCAAGGGCACATGGTCGTGCATAATATTTTTTTTTTATCTTTTTCATATGACATTTTATTGTGGACAAATTAAAACAAAATGGTAATTGAAAGTATATAGAATGATAAATTGATATATAGAATGTAAAAAACAAAGAAAATGCTCCTTTTTTCATACGTTTTAATACGCAGTTAGACCCCCCCCCCCCCCCCCTCCCAAAGGCATAGAAGAGTATATAACCATCGCCCAAGCCAAAAATAACACATCTCTAAAAAGTAGTCGAATCGCTCTGGCCATGTGTACACTAATATATACTATGTTGAGCGCTAGTGATGTTTTCTCAAAGAGTTGAAATGTATAGCGAACGTAATCTGCTTAGGTCAATTGCTAATTACTTCTAGTCAAACTTTGAGTGACAGACATTATATGTGTTGATCAAGAGTATGTTTAACAAAATTTGTTTTGACGTGGTAAGAGCTAGTCCGTTGTTTGACAGGCTGGGGCGTGTTTGGTTCCGACTGTTGCTCCAGTTACACGGACCCGAGCGGCACGTACCACGCATCCCAGCTGTGTCAGGATTACTGCTGTTGGAACCTTGACCTCACCAATTATAAGGTGTGCTGCAGCAACCCCATTCGCCAGGTCCCCTCTTCTGACCGTGACCAGCAGTCCTGCACCGAGAGCTGGATCACCGAACATGTGTTCGTACGCTTTACTTAATACAAAACACCATTCAAGTTTTACAGTATACTGTATAATGATCAATACTGATGGAGGTTTTCATCCAAAATGATCGGTATACGATAACAATTGAAAAGTGGACGTACATGTGTGATAACAGCTGAATATAATGGCTATTTATAGCTTTGAATTGAGAACATCACACGATACGGTAATAATCAAACGAGTTTTTGAAAATTGATTAAAAGCCAGCAGTCGAGCTTTTATCATTTTAAGAAAACGAGTTTAATAAATTTCATATTGATTGACAACGAATGTGATACTCTGTGTATGTCATAGATATTAATTTAATGATTTACAGCGCTAACTACGTAAATGGTTATCATATTAGTTATTGTTCGGGATGCTACGTTAAACAGTGGTTACAGGTTGATAAATGGCTTGATGATCACCTTGTCTTTTGATTATCCATTTCAAACACCCATGTAAATAAAACATAAGTCAAAACAAACTTGTGAAATCAATTTACATGAAACATGATATCAGGGTGATAACTTGGGTTATTTTTGGTTGCAACCAAAAAAAAACTATTTTATATTATACGATATACACATTTTAGCTGGGTGCCAATTGTGTCCGGAGTGGTGTTCCTGGGCCTGATCGTGTTGTGCTGCTGCTGCTGTTGTGGCTGCTGTTGCTTTCAGAGAGACCGCACCGTATTTGTCCAATCCGCAGGAGCGCCTCGTGAGTACAATGGGTATAGTGGGTCATAGAACAAAGAATAGCCGTGCTCTGGGAGCAAAGTTATCTAATGACAATAGGTCATTTATATTATAAAGAAAGCCTTGTCATTTTAGTTGAAAACTCAGATTTAATCAAGATCTGGCATAGTTAAAATTATACGTGCTCGTGTGGAAAATCATTTGAGTGTACACAGTTCATTATTGATGCATTTTCATTGACTTTTACATTGCTTTATTTTATGTACATTTGTAGTTGATGCTTTAAAAAGCCAATAAGACCCATTCAGAGCCAATACATTATTCGCTACATCTCGTTTAATAGGCTACGCGACTAAATGATCATTTATGGGGTCATGACGTCATACTTAATGATCTACTTACCTGAGCAATGCAAGGTCATAGTTAATGTTTTACAAATAAAAAGGACTTATTTCCTTATGTCTAAGGTCGCTGTCGTTACCTTGGAATGCATTGGTTTCATTTGTAATGAACTATAACCTATACGTAATGGTTACTTGCCTTTTTATGGAATACAGTTCAAGAATTACATTGTTTTGTCTTTCAGAAACAACCGTTGTGGTGGCCAACCAGACAAACATGATGCAAAACAGATATTAATAGTAGAAACACTTCCGACTCATTTACCATTTATACAAGTGCCTTATATTCAGAATTCCGCTAATACGTTTCAAATGAACTTTAGAATATATGTTCGACAATTGGACGATTTTATTACCCAAACCTAGGTTATTAGATTTGAGTATGTCGTCCAGCGGGCGTACGGGCGGGCTTTATTCAGCCCGGACTGTAATATCACCATGCATAGCTTTATTAAAATAAAAAAAATAACTTTCACAATGACAAGGAGATTTGTCGCGTTGAAGACCCATGCCTTTAAGTCAAAGGTCAATGACACACTTAAAGGTCATTAGTCACAATGTATTTTGCTCGTCGGGGTTGTAACATTGATATGCACTCGCGAATTTAAAAATAACTTGATACAATATTTTACAAAAAAGTCAAATATGTTTGGTACAATACCAATAACAGGAGGATGAATGTCAATGGCTTATTCGAGCTGAACGTTAACATGCATTAGATAAATTAAACAAATATTCATCACGAGAATCTGGCGTGTCATACACATACAAGGTGAAGGTCACACTAATTGGTCATTGGTCAACATATGCTGTATTTTGGCTTGTCCGAGCTGTAAATGTGTCAAGCATTTGGGGATTCGGGTATTTTAAATATTTTTGGCACAAATGTTAATCATAAAAAACTGATTTGTCATATAGAAAACCCTTGTCAAGTAGGGCAAAGGTTAAGGGCATACGTATTTGTCGTTGTTCATAAGTCCTTTTATTTTTGGTTAGTTCTGGCTGTATCATGGCCAAGAGGTTAACAATTTTATAATAATTTGGCACATCTGTTTACTATGAGAAGTTTCTCTGTTGCTTGAACAAAGTCAATACAATAATAAGAGTAACATTTGACAATTCATTCAACATTGAACTTGTCACGGTTCTGTTTCATCATTTTTATTCGTCGATGGCCTCTGATTTCGCAAATTGAAAACCTAGTTTCATTGCATTGTGGCTTGTCGAGTATTGCTTTATGTTAACTTTGTTTGGACGGTTTCATGTCACATTGATAACTTTAGGTCAAGATTGCCAGTCTTTACATGCGACCTTTATCATCGCACTGTTATTCTGATTAGAGTATTAAAGGAATGACATCGTTAGTAACTTCATAACTTAAAAAAAAACTTTTATTTTATAAATGTCGTAAGTTTTATTCAGCCTTATCTTTTTTTCACAGTTGAAACAGCAATTCTTCTTGAAATATTGTCTGAGTAATATTTTCTATTTACTTATATTTCCTGGGAAGATTCTTAAACATTTATTGCTATGCTAACCTGTTCATAATCATTTATATGTCTAACATAACTCATCAACCATACTCAAGAAGATTTATTACAGTTTAAACCTTCGGTCATTACGTGTAATATAAAAATATATTATTGTATGTGCACAGTATATGGTTTTCATTGCAATATATTTTTAGTAAATAACCATGTTTCAGTATAACTTATTCGATACTCTTTCTATGTGTTTGTGCGTATTTATGCCGTCCCGGATTTCTGAGTTGCCGTTCCTTCGTCATTACCATTAAACAATGGTATAAATGGTAAATGATCAATAATTTTTTTTTCGAGGGCGGCCATCTTGGTAATAAAAGGAACGCCATAAGGAGGAGCTAATATTAGACTGCACAAACACTCTGGAAAACTGATATAACAATTTAACACAGTAAATGACAACGTCGAAGTGGTCTATTAGTTATGACGATGGACCAGCGACCCAGTTTCGAATCCCGACTATCGTTGCTTAGGCCTTTTATTTTTTATTGTTTGTTTAACGAACCGCCATGACTTAATATGCTCGTAGGAGGAGGAAATAAAATAAAAAAAATAAAATTAAAAAAATCTTGTTTTAAGTTTTGGTAGGAAATGAAACATTATTTAATTAGCTACTTATTAAAAATTGATACTTAAAACACAAAATAGGGATGGAATCTTACCACCAGTGCTATATTAAACAATACTTTTCTTCCAATCGCTGAACAATTACTGCCTGAATGGTGTTCACATCATTAAATTTTAACATCAGTTCGATATTGATCACTATTATTAAGTTTTCTTTAAATGGTCACATGATAGTTAATACTGACTGGGTACTGTACACAATCTTAACATTAGTTTTATATTAAACACTTAAGTTTCATTTGAATTATCACATGACTGTTAATACTGACTAGATACTGTTTACAATCATAACACTATTCACAATCTCAACACAAGTTAGCTCAATTGATTTGGACCCAAATGACTTTCAAACACCATTTCAGACCAAACCATTTGTCTGAATCCTGTTATTAGATGGCTAACTAGTGCTCCGGTGGTTGGGGATACTTTCTAAGTATTATACATAGCATAAGAAAGTATAAACTATTTTGGACTTCGTATGTGCAGCGTTTTCTTTGGTATGGCACAAACACGGAATATAATAAATCCGTGACACTGGCATAAATAAAAAACTTTAAGTCAAGAGTCAAAACCTGCCTGAATAATACTTTTCAGGAGGTACCCAATCAAATCTCTGCGTCGTGGACATCATTATATATCAAATTAATATGTTGACATTCCTATTAGGTGGCACGTTTTCTTTTTGTTTTTAACGGAACCTCTGTGACAATTTACAGATATACGGATAAGTTTTTCAATGTGATTAAGTATAACTCCACACTTTTGAAAATAATTGGTGGGTATCTCACATTATAAATGAGTAGTTCAAGTTTCTATTACCGCATCGTTTTGATTTTAATTGAGTAACAACAATGAACGATTATTTTTTATCAGTGTGATTTGAAACAATTACTGGTAATAATGTTATAATTAAAAATAAGTGAGTGCACAACTTGCATGACATATACAAGTATATCATTATAACAATAAGTCACAACAAGCATTGATTAGAGTAGCTATGGCATTAAAATATCATTATGGCAATAATAGTGAACACTAAATAACACTTAACACAATAAATGCAATTGTTTTATACCAAAAAGAATGAAGAAATGTCGAAAAACAAGACATTTGCGCGTCAAGCTGCAAGAATGTTAGTAAAAATTGTAAAAGAAAACAGTACTTTTTAAAAACAAAGTTAAAATAAGGAGGAACAGATTAGGTTAAAAAAGAAGTAAGAGTTTTGATAGCTCCCTATGGCGAGAAATGTTCAATCTGACAGACAGCCTGATTGAACTGCTTCAGGCCACTATGTTGGGTGGGAGGTTGTTCCAATGGAAGACAGCTCTTGGGAAGAAAGAGAATTTGTAGTAGTCGGTGGTGGCAGATATTCAAGCTGTGGGCGGACAAGAACTTTGTAGGCAGAATACTTCAGTGGTTCAGAGTGTACATTAATGTTTCTCCTCAAGAAGCCCAATGTATTGTTTGCCTTGTTAGAGATACGATTTATGTTTGTGTCCCACGATAGCTCCGAGAACAGATTAATACCAAGATATTTTGCTGAGGATACAGATTCTAGTAAGCAATGATGAAGAGTGTACTGTGTTGGAACTGGGTTTTTTGCCCTTGTTATGTGAAGGACTTGACATTTAGATGGGTTAAATTCCATGTCCCATTCATGGCTACAATGTTGAAGTGTGTCAAGATCATTTTGGAGAATTTCTAATTGTGCTGCTGTTGACAGAGTTAATTAATGGCAGTATCATCAGCAAATAGTCTGACTTTGGATTGAACATTCTGAGGAAGGTCATTAATGTAGACTAAGAAGAGAAGTGACCACAGTACAGATCCCCGGAGAACTCCAGATGAGACAGGCATGGGTTCTGATGAGAACCCATTGAGAACAACAGTCTGACGTCTGTTATCCAGAAACCCCTTAATCCATTTTAGAGCAGGGCCTCTGATGCCATAGCCATGACGATTAAGAGCATGTTTCTCATGACTAACTTTGTCGAAAGCCTTGCTGAATTAGATCAGTTTGCTTTTTGTCATGGAGGGATTTGACAAGATCATCTACCAGTATAAGGAGCTGGGATTCGCAAGAGCGCTTTTGCCTGAAGCCATTTTGGAGTCCATAAAAGGCATTGAGCTTAGTAAGGTATTTGAAATAGAGGTTGCGACAATATGTTCTAGTGTTTTGCACAGAATACATGTCAGGGAAATGGGCCTGTAGTTAGCGGGGTCTGAGCGTTCCCCTTTTTTGTAGACAGGAGCCATATTTGCATCCTTCCAAATTTGGGGTAGAATTCCAGAGTCAAAAAACGTTTGGAAGAGATGTTTCAGAATTGGTGACAGTGAAGTCGAAAGGTTTTTCAGGATGACAGGCTTAATCTGATCAGGGTCTGATGCTTTAAGGGGATTAAAGTTTGATAGTTGTTTCTCAATCCTTTTTGCTGTGACTGTTATGTCTGGCATTGTATTTTGAGGTTTGCTTGTGTTAGGGATGTCTTAGAGTTTCATGTAACAAAGGAACCTGAGACTGTTGAGAGATTTTGGGCTAAAAACCGGCTGTAATTGCTCATTAAAGATGGGTGCTTTTGTCGTGTCGTCCTGGTGGACCGAATTCTGTTTACGTAAGGGTTCAACAGAGGCTGAATCGTGTTTGGAATGCTTGAGAAACGTACATAGTTTTTCTTGTGTTAGGTTTGGAGGTTTGATCCTTAGATGCAATGTCGAGAATGTCTTCAAAATAACTATGGTAGGATACTTCGATGGACTTCTTGAGTAGATGTTCTAAATCAAGGAATCCCTTTCTATCTTCAGTTTTCCTTGATTTACGCTGTTTTCGGTAGGCTTTATCTCTCTTTCTAGCAAGTCTTTTGAGTTTTTGATTGACCCAGGAAATATTGTTTCTGGTGCTAGAGAGTTAAGAAGGGATTAAAAAATGGTAAGAGAAGCGAGAGTGGAATGAAAATTATCCACTAGATGTTCAGCACTAAGTGAGGAGTATTTGCCACTTTCAAGCATTTCCTGATGGTAAGCATCCAGTTCCTGCTTAATCCCATCCCAATTTGCTTTCTTATAGAGAGATATAGACCGTGGTTTCTGGTAAAGGGTTTTTACAGAAGTGTTGAATTTGGACAATATCGTGATCAGTTATGCCGGGAAGAATACTGACTATTTGGATAAAAGTTGGATTTGTTGTAAGGAAAAGATTAAGAATATTTGATTCACGAGTTGGTTGAGTGACTGATTGAGTAAGGTTGTAGTCATTAAGTGTTTTCATGATTTGTTTATAGTATAACGGATGTTTGCAGTCAGTGGACGGACACTGGTGGTCCAAATCCATCTTGGGGCAAATTAAAGTCTCCAGCGACCCAGATGTTACAATTAAATTTGCTGCCTTTATTGAGAGATTTGGCAAATTCATCCCAATTATGAAGGTCATGCTCATGGGGTTTATAATATGCCCCAAATGAGAAGTGACTTGCTACCAAATAGATTTAGTTTGATCCATAGATCTTCGCAGTCTGATTGGATATCTTTCATTTCTTGCGCAATTATATCATTTCTGACATCAATGAGTATTCCCCCCCCCCCCAGTTTGGCCAACCCTGTCTCTACGAAGTGGTGTATACCCTTGGTCTGGATTGAAAACTTCATTATCATAGTGTTTTGGTTTAAGCCAGGATTCGGTTCCAACGACTATATCAGGTTTGGTGGAGTGAATACGATTTTCATATTCATTCTTATTGTCTACAATTGATCGACAGTTCACTACTAGGACTTTGACTGATCTTTTGATTTTGTTCTTATATTTTGTAAGAGGCTGCTTAACTGTAGGGTTTTGCTGTTTGGATTTTGGAGTAGAGGTCTGTACCAGAGAAAACGATATGTTGTCACTGTTGGATGCATTAAGTGGTTCATATGGGTTTTATGTTTCATAGGAATCAAGACTTTTTAGTGAAGATGAAGTGATATTTATATTTTCACAAGCAATGCCTTTCCAGACACCAATATTACTGGAGCTTTCTCCAAGACGGTCACACATAGAACTGTTCATGTTTGACAATCGGCGTGATACTCGTACATATTTGTGATTAGAAAATATATAGAAAGAGTCAAATTCAAATATTTTCCGGAAGTTTACATGAAAATAAGCTCATTTCATTTTTGTCCATCTGTGCGAGTGCATCTTAAATATCAGAAAATGACTACAAATTAACAGAAAAAAATAAACATAATATCATAAGTTCGTAAAGAAATCCGCTGTTTGGAATATAATTTGCTTGTATTTACATAGTAAACATAATTACATGTGTTTTGGCTTTCGACTCGCCATAGTCATGCAATGTCGCTTAGAAGCTGGTCGATTATTGATCCTCCGATTCCTTTAGCATCGCATGAGATCACAGTATCCTTAATAATTGTTTCTAATATTTCACCAACTATTTCCGATGATGATGTTGGGTTTAGATAAGAAGTTTGACTGTGTTGGAAGTATCTTTTTTCGACCTTTTTTCTTTGTTGACATCTTCGCGGGAAAAGTTGAAAATAACATGTGAGTTTCCGCCTGCATCCGTCTTTAATCGTATACCATCGTAGTTACTGATTTATCAACGGAAAGCGTCTTTAGACACAAGCCCGAGGTCTTCGATTATTTTTGGCTTGCTTCCGGAAAATGATCGGCCAATTACGGAAACCATCTATTTTTAACTAAGTTAAATACATTAATCGAATCAATTTAGACGAAATGAGTTTCCAACTTTCATTTTTAATTTATTATGATTTTAATTGCGTATTTACCTTATGTGTAACTCTGAGATTGACAATGAATTTGACCCCGATTTGTATCAACACCGAGCCGGCATGTCATATAACGATCTCCCTTCATGTTCATTTGCATTTCCAGCCGTCCGATGTCCACAGACATTTTTTACGAGTGTATTAGAGGGAATAGTTGTGTTAATTATATCGGAGAAAGTATCATTTATATTTTTTTTAACAAATTTATTTGCTGTTTGCTGTCCGAGAAATAGCTTAACTGTAACCAGTCTGCCATGTTTCTTCGAGCGTTGTTGTCCAATCAAACGTCTGGATACAAAAATCAGCGCCTACGATTGGATGACTTATAGACTGGCTATAGAAACGATGAAAAGTTTATTTGCAAGGAGTTGTCTTTCTTTCTCCGACATTTTATTTTAATCGACGGGTAAAATTCGGAGCGGAGAGAATAATAAGAATTGGGATTTTCATTTTTTTTCTGAAATCGCATTTTTTGGAGCGGCGGGTTTGTTAAACGAATAATAAAAAATGTTTATGTAATGTTTCTGGTACCTGTCTGTTTTTCATCTCGCTGCAAATTTAGAGATCAGGGGAGCTTATATAATATAAACAAGTAACAAGTCATTGACTCCTCTATGTCGAAGTCCTTTTCGTATTTCGTTTTGAAAGCAGAGTGGTTCATGGTTGTAACCGTAACAACTCTTGAATGTGTACATTTCTCGTAAAAGGACATCAGTGAATTTGTAATGCTTTCATTATAAGTGTCTATATCCGAATGACAGCATGTGGGCCAGTCAAATTTTGATTCAAGTCCCCTGCGTTTTGTATAGACACTTAAATAATCAGATAATTTTCACATTTTGCTTTTGAAAGAAGAGGATCTTATTAGCAGGAAAAATGCAGTAAACATGACAATGTAAGCGCTCTGGCTGATGTAGAAACGGCTTACCAACACCTCCTTCCATAACAATGAGTGATTAAAATGATATCCTACATTTAGGCTACATTCTTTCGTCATACTTGAAAGCACCGGTTAAAACTGTGCCTGCACAATGGTTTGAGGACAGTTAGGGCGGTTCAATGCCTTTATGGTTCTCTTGGAAAAAACACTTTAAATCATATATCTTCATTAACCCTAACTTGAATCATATATCTATATTTACCCTGATTAAATCATATATCTTTATTTACCCTGACATGAATCAAATATCTTTATTTACCCAGACTTGAATCATATATCTTTATTTACCCTGACTTGAATCATATATCTTTATTTACCCTGACTTGAATCATATATCTTTATTTACCCTGACTTGAATCAAATATCTTTATTAACCCTGACTTGAATCATATATCTTTATTTACCCTGACTTGAATCATATATCTTTATTTACCCTGACTTGAATCAAATATCTTTATTAACCCTGACTTGAATCATATTTCTTTATTTACCCTGACTTGAAAACATTTCAATGGACAACAACGTTCTTTGTTTTGCCCTTAAATGTGATATGTGTAGAGTGAGATACTTAACTTAAGATGACTGAAGTAAGGAATTTATGCATACAGGCCAAGATTATAAGTATCTTCCATGGCCGAGAGTGTAAGATAGGTTCATTCCGACACGAGCGTAGGGTGTTTTTGCGGAAACGAGGTTTACCGAGTTTCCGCAAAACACCCCGCGCGAGGGTCGGGATGAACCTATCTTACACGAGCGGCTATGGTAGATGCTTTTTCTCCCATCTCAGTTAAACAAAATTAAGTAAAAATGTATTTTTTTTCTAGAACTCTTTTGTGCTTAGTGAAAATAATTGCGTACGGATATGCGATAATTCGTGGTTGTCATGGATATTCGCGCAGTGATTCAGAGTATGTAAATGGTCTGATCGGTCTTTAAATAGTTCTAAGAAGAGTGAAGCATTATTTCTTGAAAGGTGCGTGAAAACTGTTTTCTGGTGACATTTGAAGCGAGAAATAATTAACTAGCGTTCTAAATATTGCCACAAGACAAGGTTTCCATGATGCGCTACAGACGACAGTCTTCAACAAGGGAGGTAATTACAATGTGGTGACCATTAAAAGAAGTTCCATCCGGGCATTTTATCTTCGCCCGTGGGCAAGATAAGAATTTCTAGCATGGTTAAATTAATGGATCTACTTATCTGAGGTGGGAGAAAAAAGATCTCAGTCCCTAGCGTTTCAAGAGAAAAAGTACAAAAAAATACTTGGTATGCAATGTAGATACAGAATAATTAAGAAAAGATAAGAGCTTCGTTCTATTGCATGGTTTCTGTATTTTCCTGATGCTTCTCTCTAGGCACTTTATCAATAGTGTCACCGACTAGAGGCGTGAACTATTTTACACAGTTTTGTTTTTTGTTGAACACGGCTTCCATTAGTAATACATACTTTTGTGGAGGCTAACATAAACTGAATCTGTTAGCCAGGTATTTTGATGATATTTTATATAATAATTTTGAGACTGACATGGCACTTTTTCAAGATTATAAGACTATATCAACTGCATAAAGCTCATTCCAAGATCACCTCTAAATCAATAAATCGCTGAACTATTATCAGAGCACTGTGCTGGCCAGAGGTTTAGAATTGCTTATGAAAATGTTGTTTTTTTTTTCAATAAAATTGATGACGTCACAGAACGGACGATGAAGAACACATGACATTTTTTTTTAAACAAGTGAAATAATGAGCATATGTTAACGCTGCAAATGTTAAGCCCTTGATATCCTTAATCATGCACTGGCAGGCACCATGGGGCTGTGCGCTGGTTTGAGAAACTGCCAATCTTGGTGTTGATGCAAATTTAACTAGTATTAAACTAGATAAAATAAATAAAAAATCACAGAATGTATGTCTTATTTTTAATTTTATTAAGGCAATTCTCAAAGAACTGAATTTAAAATCCATGATGACTTCGTTTTGTGTCAAGAACACGATTCTCAAGTGTTTCTAATCTACCCTCATTTACGAGTTGCTTTACTTTGATAAAAAGTCAGGAAGCTTCCTATTTGCGTCATAAAATGTTATCCTAATGAGGTATCAAACAAGTGATTCAATTTAAACGTTCTGTATATTCAATTACTTGTCTCTTAACTGTACAGAGATGGTTTGAAATAGCTGACTGCTTGATCGACCTTTTTGAAAAAAAATGTTGATAATCGCTTCAGAGTGATAATATTCGCATTAAAAACAGTAAATATATCATTGTTTAAGAAGAAAAGGCATGTATACATACTTTGAGATAGGAAACCAGTTTAGGCCGCTATCTTCAGGCCGCTAGGCCGCTGAAGTGCTTGACCGACTCGCTTCAGAGTGTTCATTTGTGCATGAACACAGTTAATATTTCATTGTTTTAAAATTAAAAGGCATGTATACATGCTTTGAAATATGATACCATTTTAGGCAGCTAGGCTTAATTCACGCCGCTACGCCGCTAGGCCGATGAACTGCTTGGTCGACGTTTTTGAAAAATTTAAGTTAATTTATCATTGTTTTTGAAGAAAATGTATAGAAAAATGCTCTGAATAGAAAATAATTTAAGGCCGCTATGTTAATGTATGAATATAACACAATTGCTTTTAAATAGAGAAAAAATAGGCCGCTATGCCGCCAACTTCACGCCGCTAGGCCGCTAACTTCACGCCGCTAGGCCGCCAATTTCACGCAGCTAGGCCGCTAGACCGCTAACTTCACATACATGTCACACTGCCATTATTCCTGACGTGTTGCCAATGACTAAGCCTTTATTTTGTGATTCATGAAAAATTTCAGGGAAGCCGACAAAAAGTAAAATTCTGCAAAAGAATTACCAGTAGCGTGAACATTCAAGAGAACTAAAATTGATAGCCATACAATAAAAAAGAGAATGTCAAATATCTTTAACTGGGACACTGGGTGGCTAAACAAATGCATCATCAGTATCAACAGAAATACTGATATGCTATTTGTTTTTGTTTATCGGTATGAATACAAAGAACAGGCGCCTGAAAAGAGAACTGTTTAGGACAATAAAAGAAAATAACAATTGATTTCTTTGTTTATACATATATAAATTGAATTCTTAAACCACTGGCGTCCATATATTTCATTGAAAGAGTAGGTGCCAGCTTTATATGACCCTACAAATGATTTTATAAAAAACATATATCACAAAAGTACATTTAGAGGAAGAAAATAATTTCAGTATACTGCCTAAATACACAGAGTTTATTACAAATGTCCTCTGTCGAATCAAATTAATTTTGGAAATTCAAATCTATAGCTTCTGTCAGAATCCTTTAAATTTGATCAAATCAGATATTCACTAGAGTACTGAATAAGTATTTTTATTATGCCCGAGACAGAGGCTGTCAAGGAAAATGATGCGATCACTTTTTTCAAACCAATTTTCGGCAGTTTTTATAATTTGGTTACTAAAGTACCACTGGAAGTATGTCGGGTCGGTAACATATCAGTCAAAAATCTTCTTTGATAGGAGCCCGTCCACGACTCAAATATCTAGACCCTTTGGATCCAGAGCAAATCAAACACGTTAACTAGCTCGAGTAAGCATTTAAAAAGCTTGTCTTCATACTGCCATTATTATTGTTCTGATAAAATTGTGCATTCATTCATTCAAAGAGATTAATGTAGGTTAAACTCGTGCAATCTAATGTTGGTGTAGTGAAGTGCATACTGACGGTTTAGATGTAAACATTGGCATTCAACATATCTTGCTCTTTGCATTTCTTATAATAAGGGGAAGTCCCAAGAATCATCAATATAATTGTTTATCAGGTAACGCAATAAAAACTATTACATCAATTTATTTTTCATATCAGTTTTTCTTAAAGAGGTTCAGCATAACATTGTTTCACTTTGATTAATTAACATCGGAGAGGGACTTGCAATATGAAGAGCTAGACATTCCGTTGCCTAGAAATTGTGCACATAAAAACAAAACGTTTGTGAAATAACTTATATGTTATTCCTGGAGTTTATAAACAAAACCCAACAAAAATAAATTGTCACATAATCTGTTACGTAAAACGATGCAGTTTGTACTGATATATATTGAAGATAATTTCCATTCATTACGGATGCTATCAATATTAAAAATGGAGTAGACAATATTTTAATAATAAATAATTTGGAACAAGATCATCATGTTTGTAGACAATTTTTGATACAAAACACAGTAATATAAAGCGTTCAAGAGGCTTAACAGGATGCTGTATTCTTAATTATAAACAAACACATAGAATATTTCAGTAAAGTACACATGATGCCTTGGAAATTGGTGTGCGTCAAAAATCACAAAATTTGTGTCTTATTTTTAATTCTATTAATGCAATTCTCAATAAACTAAATTTAAAATCCATAATGACTTCGTTTTGTGTTAAGAACCCGATTCTCAAGTGTTTCTAATCTACCTTCATTTACGAGTTGCTTAACTTTCATAAAAAGTCAGGAAACTTCCTATTTGCGTCATAAAATGCTTTCCCAATGAGCGGCCTGAAGTTAGCGGCCTAGCGGCGTGAAGTTAGCGGCCTGGCGGCCTAGCGGCGTGAAGTTGGCGGCCAAGCGGCCTAGCGGCCTGGCGGCCTAATTATTTTTTCTATTTCCAAGAAATTGTTAATGCGTTTTTTTTTAACAATGATAAATCAAGGTTTTTTATTCATATAGTTACATAGCGGCCTTAAATCTATTCAGAATATTTTTCTTTACCTTTTATTCTAAAACAACGCTTCAGAGTGATAATTTGTGCATAAAACTTTTAATTTAAAATTCTTTTAGAATAAAAGGTAAAGAAAAATATTCTGAATAGATAACAATTTAAGGCCGCTATGTAGCTATATGAATAAAAAACCTTGATTTATCATTATTTTAAAAAAAAAACGCATTAACAATTGCTTGGAAATAGAAAAAAATAATTAGGCCGTCAGGCCGCTAGGCCACTAGGCCGCCAACTTCACGCCGCTAGGCCGCCAGGCCGCTAACTTCACGCCGCTAGGCCGCTAACTTCACGTACATTTCCCAATGAGGTATTAAAGAAGTGATTCAATTTAAACGTTCTGTATATTCAATTACTTGTCTCTTAACTGTACAGAGATTGTTTCTGTCGGGGGCAGCTGTTTGATGATTAAAATGGGGAATCCAATAAATGCCCCCTCCCACCAAAAACACATGTCAACAATGTTTAGAACTATTATACATGTATTACCAATTAAGGAAATAAATTGAACATCATTTAAGCATGGAATTTTGTCCTGAAAAAAATGCAGATAATTAAGCTTTAAAGAAACTTTTTTTAAGATAAATAGATGACCAGTTCTTTCAGCGTTCTTTCATGTTATTCCTAGAGTTTATAAACAAAATCCAACAAAAATGAATTGTCACATAATCTGTTATGGAAATTGGTGTGCGTCTCTTCAGCATGGAACTTTCAAGCTATTCCTTTGTATCTTGTTATTGGCTATAATGATTGGCTTGTACTTGTTTTGGAATGAGGCCCATAAATAATAACATTTGAAATGCAAACATCAGACACAACGTGTTCTATTATGGTCCTACGAGATCATTCCATATGTTTTCATGTCTTGAAAATAGATTACCAATTAAGTCGGTTCTTCGGGGCATTCTCAATGTTGCACCTAACATGATTATCAACGAGCTGTTTTACGGAACTCGAGAACCATCTGTTTATAACGTTATTTGCATGATTTTTGTGCGTAGCGGGAATCTCAAAATGTTTTCACTTACAAAAGTTATATGTGAATCACTTGAATAATTGTTCCTTTACGTAGTAATTAGCTCGTATTTCCATACTGTGATTTCGTGTCGAACAGAAATATCCACAATAAAGCTTGAATTCCTATCCTTATTCGCCGTCCGTTGTTTTCAAGCAATAATGAATGGTGTTCAGTATTAACATGTATAATTTCTCTTGAAATTGGGGATACTTAACTAAGAAACGAATGAACAAGGTCCGAACTTCAGCCGAAGTGTGAAAACAGTCATCTTGGTTCGATTCTAACTACTCATTCACCCAAAGTATGAACACAGCAATCTTGGTTTGAATTAAACTTATTTACAGTTATGATAGAACAAGAGAGCCATCGCCAGCTAAAACAAACTAAAGCGGTATTTTATAATACAACGGCAACTCTAGTGAATAAATATGAAGAGGAACAATAACCTCCTTCAGAGGCACAAAGCATAACATTGACTTAAATTATCAAACCCCGTTTGGAAATTGATATGCAAGATAATGAGGATTTGTATCCATAAATTAAGTTATGACTGATCCCAAACACTTACAATAGAATTCAATTCCATAATATCAAAATTAAGGAGTCAAGAATAATAAATATTTTCATGTAAATGGCTTTTCATACAATGATTTCACAGAACATTTGGTATTGCTTTTTCTGTAGGACAATGACGTCCCTCAAGACTATATCCGTGTCATCATCTAGTCTTCATCATTGCCCTAATACTACTCTTGTGCCTCTTTGATGGCAATCTTTTAATCTATCCATCAGCTCTACCATCACATTAATTGGAAACGCCTCCTTCTGGTCCCCTAATTCTTTAAAGACATTATATTATTACTTATAAGAAGTAAAACCAGATTTGTCCTCTGCAAAAATGCGTTGAGAAAAAGCAGTATATTGCACTTCCATTATCTCTTCCATAAAGTTAGGCCTGCGAGCCATTTGTCCATTGATGGACGAAAGGTGCGCGGCCTCTTCTGGGTTTAAGTCCAGCACAATTGGGGACGTTATGTAAGGAAATTGATAATGCAACAATGGCATTATTCCATGACATTTTTTTCAGAGAAACAAGTAAAACATTTCTTGCCTTGAAAATCCGCGCTTTTCATCAACACTGCTGGATGGTATAGTCAGTAGATAGTCCAGCAGATGTACGCAGTGGTGACTATCTGTAAAGCATTGATTTACCCCCACACCCATGTTAATTGTGTGATGCTTCTTTCACCGTCAAAATCAAAGTTGGTATTAGTATATCACAATATTGGCAATTATAAATTCATTTTGATTCCAATATTAACAACATGGCTGTATGCATGTAAATAGTTGATTTATATAATTGTTTTAGTTTGAATTAAAATTCTTACACTATACACCTACTCTTTTTGTACCTAAGTTGTGATCACCTGTCATATATCTTTAGTTTAATCCATTCATCCCAAACCGTTCCAATGCTTAATGGGCAATGGCAGTTCCTGCACATGGTCTTTAACATATCTCAGAGATGAAATAACTCAACTGTTAGCAGTCAGAGACCGCCTAAAAAGGACACATGCAAAATGCAAGGGATATACTTCCCATCACCATAACACATACTTGCTACAGTGACGCAAGCCAGGCCGTAGCCAGATATCTTGTTTTGTATGTTGCCAAAATGCGTTTGGAACTCTGCAGCTCAAGCCGTACATCTAACACTATGCTATCCTTTGATTGAATGGTTATGGAAACTAAAGCTAAGTAGCTTACATTATTCAACATCAGGTGGTGCCATTGTCGAAAGTGCTTGTCCTTAAGCAACTTCAGGAAATTGCGTGCCTTAGCGTTGGAATATTTTCCATGCTGTCTGGGTTTTGTATCTGTTGGGCATTATTTGATGAAGAATTTAAAAGATACGTATTCATCACTAATTAATGTAGATCTAAACATTTAAACCTGAATGTGTTAAAATCTTGCGGCTTAAAATTAAATACCAATAGTTTTTTGAGAACACACAATCAAGCATTATACTGGTAAAAGGGCTATCAGTGCAAGTTGAAAATCTAAATATTGCAGCATCTATTTAAATTCTAATTATAGCCAGAGTTTAATAACTGATATCGAGTATTTTCGACCATTGAGGGGCGAGTCTTCATTTTTTTTATTAAATTATAAACGCCTTAAATTTCTAAAATTACTTGTTCATGATGCCGAACAATGACCTCATATCCCTACAGAAGGAGCTCCAGCTGCTTCTTTCTATTGGACAGCCACCGTGTTTCACCAACTCTCGTCGAAACCAATAGTGTCTTTCCAAGGCTTTTTAACGACGCCGTCCAACTGGCTCTGTTCAATTGTTGTTGTTTTTTTCATATACAAAAATAACATTTTTTCACAAATACATGGAAGATAGAAAGTATCTTGAATTTCAATAACATTCTATTCATTTACAAAAACATAAGTGAGAAAGTCAGTTAATTGTAGATAAAAAAAATCAGAAAAAAATGATTCAAACCATTTAATTGTAAAACAAGTTAATATTCAGCAGCAGAAATCATCACTTCTCAATGGCCGGATCAACCAAAGAGAATATATTTTGTAAGTTGTATCATGATGTCATCGACTGTTTATTGTCTAAACAAAATCTACCATAAACCAAATATAGAATGAGGCAGGAATGACATACTATGCCAAATTTGTTATTATTCTCATAAAAACCGACAACACAATATTCAAAATTTTAATTGTAGCTGTTGCTTTAAAAATTCATTATATTCTGGTCAGAAAAAACTCGCGGCTAGTCAAGCGGTACTTATAACAATAACTGGTAAATCTGTTCACTCGGATAATCCTAAAAGTTGCTTTTCAGTCGAAATATTACGATATTCTATGTATATTTGATCGGATTATCTAGAATGCTAAAGAAGACGAAACTGCGCTGATAAATCTTTTTTTATTTGCATTTAAACTTTTTCTCCAACTTTATTTTAATTTAAAAATTAACTTCCCCCTAAAATATTTATTTATTAAAGATAACTCGCCATGAACCTTTTTCTTATGTTATCTATCTACTGCTCACTTATCATACTTGTGCCTATTCATTATTTTTCGATCTAAACGAGGTACTGGTCAGTCGGTTTGTGGATACCCTCGATATTAGCACAGTTCCGTCTCGGAATCACTTGATATTTAATGTCTATTGAAATAGGCACACTTGGCAGGAGAATAGGTGCTTCCTGTTTTTATCAATCTCGTGTTAAGAGAATCAAATGCTTCATTGACTTCAAACTTATTTTCAAAGACCATGCAAATCCTGGTTTAACATATTCTCCATTCTCCTCTTTATCTTCGATAATCCCAGTTGACGTTACTGGAAGCTTGAATATTGATCGCTACGATGTGCAAAGATTTAACAGTAACAAAACATTTTGTTCGCTGATACGACAACTTTGACATTATAGCTTTCACTGAAAAATGGCTTACTTTTTACTCATCAACATCCTGATTTAATATTTCTTTCATGCCATGTACCTTTCGGAAGAGATAAACCTTCCTTTCCAAATTGCGATATTATCGTCTACATTACGTCAGATGTGTTTGTCTAAGGACATGACTTTGACTTAACGACATTGAATGGTTTTGGCTTGAACAGACGCCTTCCACTTGGAATCTTCTGTAGTCCTCCAATTCAAATGCTCTTGAATGTATTAACAACTCAATAACATTTGCTGCTGATGTTGGTATTAAAGACATTCTTATCACAGGGGACTTCAACATAGTAACAAATGAACCTTTATCCCGTCAAAAGATTGTTTCTGTCTGTCAACTATTTAACTTGAACCAAGTCGAGACTCTACATTTTACTGAATCTTCTGTGATGGTGATTATGCCTAGAAACATTGTCTAAACGTTTGATTGGTGTTCACACAGATATCAACATATATACTGAATATCTTAGTAGGGCGAAACGTTTTAAATCTGAACACCAATGGCGCATATACAAACAATACAAAATCCACTAGCCAATCTTGATCGAACTCGAACAATCGAATTATGAAAGGCTAGCTACAAGTGTTATTACCGGTTCTTTATTGAAATAGCTTTGTGATTATCTCAGTGCACGAAAAAATGCATTGTTCTGCCTGGTTCTACGTCAGTTATAAATACAATAACACCACTGAAGTCCTTCAAGGCTCAATACTTGGGTCTTTGCCCTTTCTTATCTACACCGATGTCATTGATTGCGAAAAGCAATCACGTATACGACAATCTTGTATTTAATTGTCGAAGACATGTTTGCTGCCCAGCAACTTGATGATGACCAAGAAAAAATCATTTGCGGGCCAAATATGGCTTGTTACATTCAATCCTGCTAAAACCAATTAGCTCCTCTTCTCCAGAAAGTCCAATAGGCATTTGCGCCCCCAATACTCCTCAAATAATACCCAAAAATATATAATCACATCTCATACACATATGGGCTACATACTCTCGAACACCTGTTCATGACACAATCATATACAGTTCGTCCGACAAAAAGCTTGGCATCGAATTGACTTTATGTATTTTTTCAAATGTGTTCTTGATAATAGGATGCTAGTTAAAGTCCTGTACTTTGCCTTCAGCAGGTGGAATATGTTGACATAGTTTTGGATAACCTGAAGCAAGCTTTTTGGGATTTCCTAGAAAAAGTACAACATAAGGCGGCGAGAATTATATCCAGTACAAAGCAACTTGTATCTTTATGTGGTACAGGAATCGAATCAACAGATGATAGCCGACGTAAACATTCACTTATCATATTTTACAAGTTGTTTCACTCTTTTACACCAGCATATCTAACTTTACTGATTCCATCATGAGTTTGCGGTACAATTTCGTACACTATTTGAAATACAGCTAGCCTATGGAACATTAATAAGGATACAAAATGTATTCACATTTTTACTACGAAGGTGACGGCGAATATTTTTTCAATCATGGAAGGTTGCGTACAGTAGCAATCTCAATTAACATCTATTCTCAAACATATATTGTCAACAGTCCTTGTTTAATGCGATGACATTGAGGATACATTGTCTTTAAATATTACTTTTTAGCTCGATCTTAACGTTTCTGAGTGTAAATAGAAATTCAACAAACCTTATCCAATTCTCGACCTGACCAGTCCCTGTATCTCCCCCTAATATCAAACTTCTCTTTCTAAAATATTAGTTATGAAATAAAACAAATTGCTTTTATACATCATCGGACCAGTCCAATACCTTTCATGAAAGTAAACCATAACATACAAAGGCACTGAATACATTATTCGAGAATTTAAATACGCCATTATAACTACAATTATACAAGCGCGGACGTCTTCTACTGTTGATGGTTTAGGTTTCATCTAAACATGAAAAGCGATTTGCTTTTGGTACTAACAAACACCTGTTAATACAATCTAGGTATTTGACAACACATACTGCAAAATAAAACTATGCAATGTTCAGTATCCAATAACCGAGTGCAGTTTACTATTCCCCTTAGACTGTACAAAGATACGTATAATTAAAAAAAATCGAAAATAAATAACTTAACGCGATTTCCTTTTCGAATCGGGCCGCCTTTCCCTTTACTCCCAAACCGAGGGTAGAATATTTTACGGAAAACCAGTTTGCTGTAAAAGTGGTGATTTTAAGTGAATTTCTAGGTGGAAACAATTGTTTGAAGGACCGATATATAAACACAATTAAAAGTGCATGTTTCTATTTAGATTTGAGTTTCAATATTTAGCAAGAATGATACATTTATTTTTTAATTATGTCTAGGTGTAAAAAGAAGTTTATCATTTTTAAGAGCGAATATTTTATCAGGTTTTGGTTAAAAAAGTATTTGTTTTTTTTATAAAAAAGTAGAGACTTTTCATGTTTCTTACCGTAGTCGATGGTTGAAGATTTTAATTATATCTGTGCAGTGCAGATCCTTGCAGCAAGTAGTGCTACTGGGTTAACAATGAACGCATAATTGTCACGGAAATGAGACTTTATGTATAGAACACTTGGAAATCAGTATTATGGCAAAACCAGTTCAGTTTCCCTAGGAAATAAAAATCCAGATACCGTATGTTGAGCGCCATGATCGATTTATTCTTAGGGTAGGTTGATAGGAAGTACATGTATTAATGCCATGGTCACCTCTATTCGCAGTCTCAACGCCTTTAATCGAATTTCGTCGCTGTAAATTCAGAGTTCCTTCTCATTATATTCGGCCGTTTTGGCAGAAAAAAATAGCAGTAACCATTACACGACATTGTTGAGCTTGTTGGAGACAATAGCGTGCAAGGCCACCCATATTGACTATCCATTAAATCAGTTTCCAACGAAGATATAAATACCAAATAAGATTGGTATCATATTCAAAGCGACCGAACTACGCATACTGCTATTGCCTTTTATTCCGTCTGAATTTTGAAAAAAGAGATTTACAGTCTATGAACTCTTTAACCATATTCTGGAAAGAGAACAAATATCTGGGTGAAAAATAGTAAATCATTAAAACCTTAAACGCCATTCAGGTAAATTATGACTCCTGTTTTAAATGTAAATAATTCAAGAAAATTGTGACAAATGACGAACAGGCGTCAACAAGCTTCCATGTCAAATTTAGTTTATTTGGTCGATAAATAAATGAGCTCAATTACTTTATAAACGTTAAAAAACTGAAATTTTCCTTTCTAAAAGTACGTTACGATTATGTGAAGTTTATCTACTACCCCAGTCATCTTCGCTGTCGCTATGGTATACAGTGATATTATCAGAGTACCATATTACTAAATCATTTTCGCCAGTTTCACTTTGAAAATCGAGCGTAAAAGAACAATAAAGACGGTGGAAAATATCAATGTTTGTCCAATTAAATGCCAACTTAATATATTACATGCATTTTCTGTGAGAGCTTTCATAGCGAAGCTACTTACAATATTCTGTTATAAATAGTTTAACATATTAAATTTTACAATTATACTAAAATTCAACATTTTGGTCAAACCTTTATTTACCAAAAATGCTTGATTTTATATAAAGACTTTTTCATTATTTTATTATACAACACTATATAAAAAATTAAATCCATATAATCATCCATTTGAATTCTTTGCACTTACATGAATTGAAAGAAATATTTCTCTTCAATGTAATTGCGTAAGGAAATAGTTCAATACACGCGCTCCTATTAATAGTAAAATAAGGAAATTGTTAACCTAGTTTATCATTCCTCGGAAACTTTCGAGGGAAGGACATAAAATATAAATACACGTGGTGCCAGAGCTTAGGTGGTTTAAGTGGGAAAAAATGAAAATTAAAACAATTTCGAAGAATTACTGTATTTGAACGCGTTTACCATCGTGTGTTTTTGCATAATTGACTTCAAGGAAGATTTTTGTCTGGAATAATTGGAAACAAAATTATAGTTTCTGTAATTGAGAGTAGATTGCTCGAAAATAGCATTATTTGCCTTTGATATGAAGAAACATGACTATAAATAAAACTATGAAAACTAGGGACAAATCCGGTAGAAGATCCTGTTCAAAGGCAAATGGATTTAGCCCAGGCTGACAGTAAAGGAAAGGGACACATATGAAGGACAATCGACAAAAACAATAACCAAACAATCGTCGTAGGTAAATATTGGGGTAACCGCCCTGCCACGGTCAGTTAAAATAATTAGACTTCACTGGGTATTTTAACTGGTTTAAGAGCTTTCAAAGTCACACTTGTCCCAACATGTATATTGTACTCGTGCAGCTTTAACATTGTATAAGTATCTTCGAATCGACTTGAAGTTATATAAACAAACAAAATCAATGTATAACATAACGTGCTCAGCGACCGGATACAGACCACCTTCCAATGACTCGATTCGAAGCAACAGCACTTACTCCTAAAAGATACAATGCGATTATATTGTCAAAATTTGCCGAAAACGGTTTGAAAACTAAGTAGTCATATAGTCTGGTAATGCTTTAATCATTGTAAAAAGCAAGACTTAAAACGAAATAAAAGGACAGTCAGTAAGTAGTAATGTGATCGGATATCGCATTTTTTTCTCGCGAAAAAAGAAAATACAGTGAAGACAATTTCGTAATCGCCAAAAGTTCAAAGAAGTTAGTTCTTGAAAAGTAGTTTGTAGACGTTAATAAGGTATTTCATGACAAAAAAACCCATTTGGCTTCCTCACACGTTTTTTTTTATAGAATTTGACATAAACATGTATGTTATTTGTAGTGGACTTTGTGTTTGCCTAGTAAAAGCAGTCCAGGTTCAATCCAAGATGACTGTGAAGCAAACATGTTGTGTTTAGATTAAGCCAGATTAGCTTTGAACTAGTAACCTATTTGTTGACAACAAAGGGCGCTCAAAAGAACATGTTGCGTTTAGAATAGGAGACATGGCGCAAACGAGCAAATTGTCAAAGAGCAGCTAAACAGACACCGTACAAATATCGATCAAAATAGTTCATCCCTTAACCCAAGAGTATCATTTTTATATATTAACAGCTTATTAATTTACATTGACATATGGTAGCGCCTCCTTACGCTTGTACGACGACATGTCCGTATTGCAATTCGAGTCGTCATTCGTGATATAACTCAATTATTGAATGACGAGTTGTATATACATAGTGCATAACCCCTTTATATGTGTGCAATACATTACATTATAATATATCATCACAGACCACGTATCTGCTATTTCTCATGAATTACCATGCTGATGAATTTCACAATTTTCGCCCTGATGTGCATGTGTGTGTGTAATAAAGATGGTAGAATTAAATTCATTTACTAAAATCATACATAATGTAGTTACTTATTTCCTGTTCATTCCGTATAATATAATTATATAATTATAGATTACCGAATCGTGTAAATAGAATACCAATTTAACCGATGCTAGGGGCGTTGAAATTGCTGCGGTCACCATTACTGTCAACGAACAAAATATCAAACCGAATTTGCTGCAAAGCTTTTCTGTGCCTTGTAGCTTCGATAGATACTCCTTGAAAAATATATAACACGCAATAACTACAACCTGTGAAACATTGATGGACGAACAACAGCAGTGTACGGAAACCATATAACCAAATAAATAATGCATATAAGGCTTGAATAGGTCGAAAATAAAGTATTGAATCATACGAAGCGTAGGCCGGATTGCAACAGCCGTTGGTTTTGTAATAAAAGAGAAAGTCTATGATAATGAATTAAATCACATAAGATGCAGAAGTAGAGAAGTTTGTAATTTAAAACGAATGCGAAATTATCCTCAAACAAAACATCATCTCATCTCGTTTGTAAATGAATGAATTTGATATTACTTTAAACGTGAAACATTTTGATGACAATATCAGATCATTAATTTTACTCATCTCATATTAAGGTTAATTTCGTTGATTTTGAAATTTAACATAAAGATCAGGGCCTTCATTAAAAGCCGCAACGAATGTTTCGTCCTCGGCTCGAATCTAACCATGATAAAAAAACTTTAATTAATATTCACGAAAATATTTTTCGAGTCATTTCAATCCACAAAAAAACAAATACCACAAAAATACCATTCAATCTATGTGCTATAAACTGGCGATTAATTGACTAATGCCCGATTCTCTCTATTCTCACTAGTCAACTAGTTAGTGCATAAACAGAGGATTAAGAGAGCACCTCATTTTTATGACCTCGCAGGAATGTTTCGTTTTGAATGTACTACACCAGGGCATTTGGCTGACAAACGTTTAAAATAAATCTTTTTTTTGAAAAAGTCGTTTTAATCGCAAAGAAAATTAATAGTAACCATACAAGGTACAGTTAATAGCCTGGTCCTTATACGTTCTTCTGCATTGAAATATATTTATCATATAAAACATTTACATTGAATAAAAAAGGAAATAAAGAACTATGTTTTGCACAAGTTCGCGATTATATCAAGGGGTCTCTTGGTCGCATACACTATGTTCACACAATAACTTACATCTTACTTTAAAGTATTCCAATGAATTCAATTCTAGGTTCCTGCCAAGTTATCATTTGATATCGGAAATATCAAACAAATAAATATAAATACGTGTAATGGATTAGCATATATTCATTTTAGTATTATTACTGATTTCCAGAATGAAATTTGCATAATGAAGTCTGCGCTGGGAAACAAAAAGGAACAAAAACAAGTGAACCCATGAGTTTCATTTATTTGAATGAACTATTTGGTGTTTGAAAATACTTGTGAGTATTTGTCGATACACATGATTTCGTTAAGTCGTCTATTTCTTCATAAATCGCTCTGCGTATGAGCGAAGTAACAATGATAGACAGTTGACAGTGCCATTTCTTGAGGGAGTTGAAGCTTAGGTCAAGAACCCGAATTTGAAAATATATGATAAGTCAGCTTTCAAATCGTATGAAATCAGTGCACAAGAAAACATTTATGTGACAATATTCAAATGCAGATCTCATTTACGTGACTTCTTTTAAAATGCTTTTTATAATGTTAAACCATTCGAACAAATTCAGTTCCAAAATGTGCAATCTTTAGTTGATCGGTACAAATAAAATAAATTCACGAGGTTAGCCCAGTTAAGTTCTGTACTACGCAAACATAACTAGGTAATTCGAATGATCTAAATATTTTTTTTTGATTTTTTAAGGAAAGGTATTATGAATGTTTATGTTTCGGTGCTTTTCCATTTCTGTACAAACATTAATCAATTTTATTTGCTTTTATAACATATTCACAAAGTCGCGACAATTTACCAAAGCCTGGGCGGTTCAATTTTCGCGCCAAAATACTATGTGACTACACGAAGGGCGGAGCTAGTGGGTCAACTTGGTTGGAACACCAAATAAGTTAGAGTTCACATATACTTAGAGCAATGACTTGGAATAAAATGGTTATATTTAATACTGAAAACATATTTGAGTCACTATCAAAGACAATTATAAATTTGCAAAGGTTTTAACTTCAACGGTAAATGCACACGACCGATTAATATAACACTTTCTTGCAATGACGACCTAGGAACATTTGAATTGTATGACGTTCGTGACTCACCTTCCATTGAAGAACCTAAAAAGCCTGATAATAGATTTTCCTTAATAACCAGTGGGATTGTTCAAAAGCATAACTGTAATTTCATTCAGATAAGAGCAGTACACTTATTCCACTGTGATTTTGTACATTTAGATGAATGTCTATTTTCCCCTTTAATGTTTCAAATATAATAAGATGTTACCAATGTTAATTATGTCTCCTTTAATATAATACAAATCCCAAATATTTATCTTTAAAAAAAAATATTTTATGGCTTTTTTAAATGGATCACCCTGCTCCATATAAACATGTAGTGTCTCCTAAAGTCTCAAACAAGCTTAATAATGTTGCATTAAAGTTAGCTCATTTTTCTGCCATATTATGAGACGGAACTGTCAGCGCCAAGAAAAAAGGGGAACATGCGATATATGCATGTATTTACTATAACTAGAACTAGTGCAACGTAATAATAATGATACTTTCATGGGTTATGCTTTGTGGTTAATGGTAGTGTTTCAATGAGTACAGTCAAAATAATAAAATAACAAATATATTAAAACCAGATTTATTACAAATCTTTAGTCGGCGACTAGGCACGTGCTATTTGATGAGATAAAAGACAAAGTGTCATATACGTATATGCGAGGCATGTCGAGAAGTCCGGTTCTCGGTCACGCTGCGTAGCCTGTTACTCGGCAACTCGGCATTCCTGATCCCGGTTTCCGCACGTTTCTTTGGGCTGGATTTTGCTTTCGACTCCGCAATTCGTGGAAGAATAGTATAGTGCCTTTTCTACATTTTTAAAGTGTCCATGGCGTTCCTAACACTTTTTAACAATAAACACCAACTTTATTTTTTAGGAAATCCAATGACACATATCTCAGAAATAGTGGGAATATCAACAACGCTATCTTCATTGACAAGGTTAATGTACAGAAATCGTATATTAATGGAAATGTGCCATAGGAAAATACGTTTGCGTGACAAAGAGAAATTTGTTCTTTCGGTACATATATGTCATTATTCCAAAGACATACTAACATTTGTTTATGATATTATAAAGACTTGTATTCATTACAGCACTCACACTTCATAGGTCTTCATGAGGGCAAGGCATCATCTTGTTTCATGTTCTGGAAATTCCGTAAATAATATAAAATTGTCGACTAATGGAACTAATACGTGCGTCTTGACGTAAACTCTTTCTTCTCTCAGATATAAACAAAAATATTTGTTGAGTTATAAAGAAAAGCCTGAAGTAATAAACAGTTGTTACCAACGTTGGTGTTTAGGAAATTCCGTGACATGAGATCTTCTATGAATATTTTTATGTTTTAAGGTAAGCCATCCCTCATTGGCAATAATTGAAAATAAAACAGGTCTTTTCATGAATTATAGTTCACTGACTTATTAATTCTAAAATATATGGACTATTCGACCATCAGTTAGTAAAATTTCACTACCGGAACCCGATTTTCCCGGAAACGTCAAACTTGCGTATAGACCAGATTCACATATTTACTAATACATTTAGATTGTTTATGGTTTTGAATATACAAAAATATTGGTGGGGAAAAACACAGCAAATTTATGTGAACAGGATAGACAAAAAAAGAATACATTGCTTAAAATGGTGTGCCAACTTCCAATTACAAATAATTAGATTATTTGCTAACACATATTTGATCACTTAACTAGTATTAACACCTATATAACGTTTTAATAACTTGAACCATGTGTTTTACATTATGCCAGTGAAAAGTTACGACATACGCGTTTGTAAACCTTCAGCACCTACCCACGCATATAAGACGTGTATCATTTATTAATACGTGTTTCAGGAATTAATTGCGGGTTTGATGTCATTATCGGAGTATGAACGCAATTGGGTTTGTAAATGTGTGTGGAGTCGAAAGGGGAGCCAAGTACTGTATATCATATTAACGGTGCTATATTGTGCTTTTACAAGAATACACACTATTGTATGTTCAGATTGCTATCATAGTGTAATACAAAACAGACATCAAAGTTTATAACCTTACCGGATTTAGGGTCTGTCGGAAGTAATGTGTCTTTATATCATCAGCTATTTAAACTACATCTGACCAAACATTGAAACAATTGCATGGCACATTGTGCGTTTGCTTTGAATTTTCCACAGTGAGCCATTATTCAAACCTTTGATGTATAGATAGTCGCAGTCGAAATATATAATTCACAAACCACATATTTATATGCAATAGACACTGGTTCAATACCACAACATTTTCAGGGTAAGAAAATATTGACTTCATTACCATTGGCTCAACTCAAATATTCCACAAAGGTTAAATCTTTACAAGCAGGCAGCCATTTACTAGAACCCAGATGTAATTTGTATCGCAATATGAAGGTTAACAAACTCAATTTATCTTACTACTGTCTGCCTGAAATTGGTGAGATTAGAATGAGTATTTTATAAAAATAGTTTTAGTATTGGTCGTTGGCAAATACTTTTTTCCCCGACAAGCAATCACATGTTATTGGACATATGTTGTTGTTGTTTTTACATCTGTACTATACTCTGAAGTTAACCCACTTTTTTCGGAAGATGTGCGAAAACTGCCAAAGTCGTACGAAATAAGTCGCAAGTTCACAAACAAATAATGGACTGTTATTTTTAACATTTTGCAACCGTCTGCATAAATTGATTTTGGCTGTCACACGAAATGGGCACTTCACCGACAAGATGTTTCTCATCACGTAACGTCGAAAAAACCGCATGTTGCTATAATTATTTAGTAGAAACTACAGGGACATGCCCAGCATCCAGATTTTTTCCATTATGGGCAACCACGCTATCGCTGCATTCCGGTATGAGTACCATCAAACTTAACAATGTTATTAAAACATGCGTAAATTGTTATTATGCTACACATGTGACAACATCTTTGTAATGATTTAGTCTCGATTTCACATCAGTTTGTATGCCCTTTTTTGCTTTACGCTTAAAAATGATTTTCAGTAAAACGCTTTATTGAGAGTTCACATATGTTTTCAGTAAATGATATAGTAGATCACTCAGAAGTACGTGACATAATAATTAACAGCTTCAATTACAGTGAGAATATGCCGAAAAAGGTCGGTGAGCATTCAATATTTTCCTCTGAATACGCGTGTTGTAATATGTTGAATTTGAGTTTAACAACAAATGGCAATACTGAACGTAAAAGTAAGTACCTATCCCATACATAGACTTACATTTAACACAAACGTTTTGTGCTGATGCTTAACTTCAGCTATTTTTTATGACACCTTGGCCTTATACCCTTCAAGGGCATTCATTTTTGTATCGATAACCAACCATGGACGAAATATGTACAGTTTCTTGTTGTTGTTTTTTCAACCTTTTTCTTTATTGCGCTACACTTGCTTACGATTTCAATGAGAACACTATAAAGTAAATGATATAATTTTATTAGAAAATGGAGAATTTCAAGATATTCTGACGTTAAGTAATGAACTATCCATTGTAAACTGAAATAAAACCACGAGGACTTAATAGGACATATATTTAGGACAAAGCAGAATCGGGCTTTTATTGCCTATAAATACTTTCTTTAGACGAGTTAATTCAGGCCGTAACAGTTAAATAGGCTTTAAGCGAATGCGTGTCTTTTCGCTTTACGACAAAATGGTATGGTTTCCGATTTCAGCCATTTCATAGCGGTTTGTTTTCAGAAAGAAAAATCAAAATCCGCCACGCAAACATGCGTCACACAGAAGGCGAACAGGCGTAAAAAGATTGCGAAAGCACCTCACATTGGTGTTGCGGCTATACCCGTTTGCGGATATACACGTTGCTAGTTTATCGCTCTATTTGGTGTCTTTTCTTGGTGTCGCATCGCAGGTTTTAGAGTGGCCGATTTTTAAATGGTGGGTTTAGGAGGACACCTTTTCGGGGTGATTTGATTTCGAGGATTGGGTATTCGCGTGGCGCCTTTATGCGTGACGGGGTTTCGCCTTGCGGATTGTTCAATATAAGATAAGGTTACAACAGCAATAACCAAACACTACTTCAACTGCAGGGTTTTCTCCTGGTGGGTTTTTGAATTTTAAATAAGGTTATAACAGCAAAAACTTACAACGCTAATACTATCACTGCCTCCGTCGACACTATTAAAACTACTGCTACTGCTACTACTGCTGGTAGTTTTACTACTTGCGAACAGGATAAGACAGAAATCGCCAACCTTTAATGGACAACGAACACGTTTGCTGAAAATATTTCACGCTACTAGACTCAGCCATGCATTAAACAATACATTGATGTAAAAGGGAATAAAATGTTTTTTTAAAAATAATCTCAGTGTACAGTTTGTATATTGTAGTAATATTGAAATAAAGATGTAATAAAATGCAACGCATGTTCATTTTATCCGTTCATTATATTTACTCATAATGACAATTTTAAAATTAAATATTACGCTGCGTCACAATCATAATTAGTAATTGTTGTAATAGTTAAAATAGCTTGTTCTTCAAACTCTACATACATTTTCAATAAACATATTGCCAACGAATTTCATGAATCGAGGCACCGAAAGGACATACATACCTGCCAGTTACGGTCAGTTACAAACAAGATAGGTGAACTGCGTGTTGTTTTGTGATGGTCTGTAGATCATGTTTTTCTTCTTTCCTCTTATATCTCGAAACAAATAGGGTAGATAAGTAGGCAAACTTTTTCCCATGTTTTTCTGAGAACCGGGATTCTGTACAAAACCGACATATATCAGGGTATGCCACAATTGATAAAAGTTTTAAATATGTAATAGTCGTTAGGGTTAGTGTAAACATATATTTTTACGCCTTATCATAGTAATGATTAAACAGTTATTTTGATAGATTACCATTAAATAGCTCGTTTCTATAGATAGTATTTTGGTTGAATTTTAATGTACTGTATTTTTCATTTCTAGATCTATCAATATTCTTGGACACATAATTTGGTCGCTAAATTGTTGTTCTATATTTGTTAACAACACTACTAAATTTCATTTTATCATGTTTTATGAAGGTATATTTAGGATAGTCGAAGCGAGTTTTCAAGCAATTTCTTCCTTGCATTTCACAGCAAATGCAACCTGCGCCTTTATTAAGTCAAATTAATTTTCGTCCGCGACTGTTGGGAAATGATATATTCATTTGCCTTGTATTACCTTCGGTTTATTTGTCTTTTCATCAATACAGTGTTGAATATTAAGATAGTTTTCCAAATGCTTAATATATAAAGAACTTTCAAACTACTTTTAAATCACATTTTCCTCAATACTCTGAACATTATATGCCATAAGAATTATATTTTGTTTGACTTCTTTTTAATATTAATTTGCTAAAGAAAACCGTTCAGAACAATCGCTGGTCTAAATGGTAAACTTAGCAAACTTTTAATCTCGTTTATCATTTCTAGGAAACTTTCGAAACACGGACGAACAAAATTTGCTGCTGAATCTGCCATCAAATACTGCCTTACCGATAAGTCTATATGATTTTTGACTAAACGGATAACGACCACCGATATCTCCTTCTTATTCTCCTTTTTCATATAGTTTGATTGTCTGTCAGCACTCCGGGTCGATCCAACTTCGGTCGAATTCAATCTGGAAATAATGCTTACGTTTTGTTAAAAGCTAAGATTGAAATTGACATCGTATCATATAGAAATTCTTCAATTCACTAGGTAAATCCAGACATTCAATAAATTGTTAGTTTGTTTTTAAATAGAGACAGGTGCCGAAAGGTCTTGACCTTTTAAATCGTCAATCGACAAACGTAATTATATACACTACTAATATATGCTTAAACACTGCTCTCAGATTTATACAAAAATATTTTGATGAGAGATAAAAAAAAACCTGAATAAAAAAAAACGAGTTTTGAAACTAACGTTAGTTTTCAAGAAATTCCGAGACAGCTTAATTCTCTGAAAAAGAGATAATATAAACAACGATGTCTTCATTGACAGGTCAATTTACAAATTCAAAATCGTTTATCAAATGGGAATGCGCCTCAGAAGATTTCGGTTGCGTGTCAAAGTAAAATGGGATCCTTTCGGGACATATATGTGATGATTCCAAAGACAGTTTGTGTATGATTATAAAAGCCATTGGAATGTTATTAAACTAAACTAAATTATTGCTTATATGATTTGAATTCATTACAGCCCTTACTCGTATGGGATCATCATCTGGCTTACGTTCTGGAAACTCGTTGTATAAACATGTCGATTTATTGAATTTGTTATATATGTTTTAAATTAAAATTTTAATTTTGACCAAAGTTGATACAGTTACTTCGATATGCGTGTCCAGTGCTGTATATCATATCAACGTTTTAATTTCTATGCTTTTTAACAATAAACAATATATTTTATTCAGATTGCTATCATGGTCTAATACAAAACCGATGTCATTGTACTGGATTTAAGATCTGGCAATAGTAGTGCTCCTTTATATCAATAGCTATTTTTACTACATCTGTTTAAACAATGACACCCGTTCATGTGCTACTACCTTTTTCCACAGTGAGTCATTATTCAAACCCTTTATGTTTAGATAGCCACAGTAACACTATTTTATTCACAAGCCACATATTAAAATGCTATTGACATTTGTCCAAAACCACAGCACATCCAGGGTTAGAAATACACCAGTTGACCCAGTTGAATAGTTTGTTTGACAACGGACACTTCTTACTATCACAATTATCAGCAACACATACGTGTCCACAAAAATTGAAATTAAGAAACACATTGTTATAATGATTCATTGAATTGATTATCCTTGCCTGTACTCAAATATTCTGTTAAGATTAAATCTTTACAAGCAGGTAGGCATTTACTAGAACCCGGATGTCATCTATATAATAGCAATATGAAGGTTTACAAAATCATTTTGTTTTACTACTGTCTGCCTGAAATTGGTGAGATAAAAATCATTATTAAAAAATATTTTAATTTCTTATTTAGTAATTATCATTGAAAATACTATATCTCCCAAGAAGCAATCACATGTTTTTAAAATTGTCGCTTTTTACATCCAGACTATACACTGGAGTGAACCAACTTTTTAAGGAAGATGTGCAAAAACTGCAGAACTCGTACGAAATTAGTCTGAAATTCACAAACAAATAATGGACTGTTATTCTTAACATTCTGCATCTGTGGGTATAAATTGCGTTTGCCTATCACACGAAATGGGCACTTAACCGACTAAATGTTTCTCATCACGTAACTTCGTCAACACCGCAGGTTACTACAACAGTACTGCGGAAAGTACAAAGACATGCCCAGCAGACAAACATTCCATATGGGCAACCACGCTATCACTGTATTCCGGTATGAGTATCATTAAACGTAGTGATTTAGGCTTAATGTCGCATCAATTTGTATGCCGTTGATTCACATGTATGGAAGTCTTAAATTAAATATCATTTAGGATTAAACATCAAGAATATGAAAGGTTTCGTCTGAATACGCTTATTGTAATCCACTGACTCCGACTGAAAAAATCAAATAACAATTTTGAAGAATAAAATAAAGAAACATTTTCTGTGATCTAAACTACCCACCCAAATACGTCTTTGCTAATGTTTTCCATCAGTTATTAGTCAGTTACACATTGGCGCTATATAGGTCAAAAGCATCCATTATTGTAGGGAAAATCAGCCATGGACGAAATATATACATTTGCTGGTGTGTTTTTTTAAACTGGTTTTACTATTTTTTGCTTTACGCTTTAAACTGATTTTCAATACAACGCTTTATTAAAAGTGGTTTCGGTGCTCGCATTTGTTTTTAATAAATGATATAGTAGATAACTCAGAGAGACGGGACATAATAATAAACATTATCTATGACAATGAGAATCGATCGAAAAATGTCGGTAATCATGCAACGTTTTTTCTTAGTAGGCGTGTTGTACTATGTTGACTCTGAGTAAAAAATAACAAATGGCAATATACATCTAAAAGTATGCCCCTTTTCCATACATATACTAACATATAACACAAACCTTTTGATATAAGCTAATGTTTCACGTAAGTTATTTGTTTATGAGCGTTTTATCGTTCAAGGGTATTTATTTTTGTAGAGATAACCAGCCATGGACGAAATATGTACAGTTTCTTGTGTTTTCAAACTTTTCTTTATTGCGCAACGCTTGAAAAGGACTTTAATGAGAACACTATATTTAGAGTGGTTTCGCAGCTCACATTTGTATTGAGTAAATGGTGATATATAAAGTGGAACATATCGACAAAAATCTACCGAAAAAGTCGGTGAACAAATGGAAATTTGCCTCATAAACGTAAGCAGTTTCCTGCCGAAGAGAAATGGTATGTTTTCAGACACAACTCCAATACATTCTTAAGTTAAGTAATGTTCAGAAACATCCATTGTAAACTGAAATATAATCATTAGGACTGAATTACAAAGTGGAACTCCCTAGTAGAAAATATTAAAGACAAAGCAGAATCTGGTTTTTATTGCCTGAAAATACTTTGTTTAGACGTGTTAATTCAGGCCGTAACAGTGAAATATGGTTTAAGCGAATGCGTGTTTTTTCGCTATGACATGGTATTGTTGCCCATTTCTGCAATTTCATAGCGGTTTGTTTCGGGATGAAAAAGCAAAACCCCGCAAAAAGCGTCAAACTGAAGGCGAACAGGCACAGCACAGTGTGACAGGTTTCCAAATGGTTTGTTTTGGAGGACGCGGAGTGATTTGTTATCGCGAATTGAGTATTTGCGTGGCGCCTCTAGCGTGAAGGTATTCGCCCGGCGGATTGTTAAATATTAAATAAGGTTACAACAGCAACAACTAACACCTACACTACTACCACTGCCACCCTCACCGCCAATACAACTACTGCTACTTTTACTACTACTACTTGTCCACCACTTTTTGCCAACACGGTAAAGCAAAAATCACTAACCTTAAATGGGCAACAAACAGGTTAGCACGCAACTAGACTACGTCATGCCTTAAAACAATACGATGATCCTAAATAACAATAATTTGATCAAATGGAAACTACGTTGACAAGGCGGGCTTGTTTACCCTTCTTGCACCTGTTGAAAGAAACAAGGATAAACAACATTATTCTGAGTGATAATAGTTTATGAAGTATTATTACTGCCACCCTACTGCTACTTTTACTACTACTACTACTACTAACACCAGACTGTTACGATTATCATTCATAGAATAAAGAAATTAAAGCCTGGAGAAAATTATGGAAAGATTGATATAATTCATCAACTAGACATTCGTCGACTAAATATGGTATAATCATGATGTCGGGCGTAGGAGACTAATTGTGAAAAGAACGAGTTTTTTTTTATTAAAAATAATTTGTATTGTCATTTCAGTTTCTTGGATTTTGTTATTAAGACAATATACCAATCATGACCTGTTTTGTTTCTCACGCGGCGTTTTATTTCATTTTGAATAAACCCAAAAATATAATGAACAGCTGAAACGAATACAGAACCGAAAACCATAAACAATGGACAAATGTTTAGCTTTCTAAGTAAGAAATACAAAAAAGCAACTAACATGTATTTCCAAACTGTTCTTGAAAATGGAAACGATCAAACTGTATTACTGTACTATAAATATCGGCTCTTATTTTTGACAATGAAGTGAAACGTTGGTCAAGTTCCTCATGATCTGCATTATGGGCCAGTAATTTACCAAGGCTTTCGAATATACGTATCAGCCCGAATTCTTAACACATAAATAGTTCATTTCTATATCACACATACATTTTTCAATCAACATCATCTTGCCAATTATTTTGATATCTTACTGAAGCGTACTTAGTCTGCAGAAGATAATGGTAACGAAAGGGCATACCATACCTTACGGTCAGTTATAAACAACAAAAGGACAAACGATACCTGCCTGTCAGTTACAGGCAACGAAAGGACATACCTTACCGCCGGTCATTTATAGGCAACGCAAGGACTTGTTTTACCTACCGGTCAGTTATAGGCAACGAAAGGACATGTTTTACCTATCGGTCAGTTATAGGCATGTCAGATGAGCCCCTTTTCTAATGTTGTTTTGTGATGGTATTTACTGTATTTATTCTTAAAAAAGTGTTTGTTCTAGAATACCAATAGGTCGAGCCTACAAATATATAATCTTGTTTGAATTTTACATTATTTAAGTTTGTTTTGTTTTAAGACCTATGCATATTTTTGAAACACAAAATTTGGTCCATAAATTGTTGTTTGATATTTGTTAAGAACATTACAAAGATTCCCATTTAATCATGTTTTATGAAGGTATATTTATGATAATCGACGCGAGTGGAACATTTACAGCCATTTCAATTTTTTCTTTGCATTTTACAACAAATGTAGCCTGTGCCTTTGATAAGTTCCGTTTTCTTATTTTGAGAAATATTTATTCATTTGCCTTCGATTAGCCTCGGCTGATTTGGCATTCTATAACACGCTACTGCATATCAAACAGTATCCGTGTGTCCAATGTATAAAACAAAACAATAACTCAAAATTCCAATGTCTTCAATATTGTAAGCATCGGATATCGTTAAATTGAAAGAATTTCTGTTTTATTTATTTGCGAAACGCTCGTGTTAATGTAAAAATAAGGAACCCTTTAATCTTATTTATAATTTCATGGAAACTTTCGAAAGAATGACATAAAACATATCACATTTGATTCCAATCGGATTTTAGCCTTTTAAGTTTGAAATAGCAATTTAAACAAACTTCGAATAATTACTGCATCAAAACGCTTTTACAATTCACTGCATTTGCATAATTGATATCTAGGAAGATTTGTTCCTCGCAAAAAGAATTAAATAAGTTAATTTGTTTCATGTAATTGGGAGCGGATTTTCGAAAATTGAATTGTTTTGCCTAAATAGTTATTTTAATCTCAGATAGGAAAATGTAACAGACACATTAGTTATTTCGAATTTTTTTTTAAATTCCCATGCATCGACTTACTACTGTTACCGTAATCAATACACGAAATGTAATATTTTAATTTTCCGGAAATGATGCTTACTGTTATGATGTTTTTTCCAGGCACTCATAATTAATACTGTAATAATGTTTGTAATCAACAAATAGTTTAAAATTACATATGCAATCCTTTACACTGTATGAAAACGTAGTACGGAAACGGTAGACATAATAAAATGTTGCATGTAGGGATTATATTGACACAAAATCAAGAACGCAATTATATAAATCACAGACCGAATTCCAACAGCCGTCTGTTTTGCAGTTAAAGTGATTGTTTATGGTTAAACGTATTGCATTAGAAGACGACACAGATTGAGACGCGAACCGTATCAAATAACACTCGAAATACAAAATAAATATCTTTCTTTTCTTCTGAAAAAAATAAATGAAAAACCGTTTCTGTAAGCGTGATGCTTACTGATTGCAATATCTTATTTCATATTAAACTAGTCAGCTTCACCCAATCGACTACGATACAGGCAAATTATTTATACTTCCATTGCAGACAGGCATACATTTCGAACTTAGGTTAACAAGTCAGTGAACGACCGAATTTCATTTTAAGGACATAGAAATAACTTTTTGACTTCACGTTAATATACAGATGCCATAAGAGGTTTGCACAAGTTTTAGCTATTAAGACGGATTGTAAGTATTACTATTGTTGAAAGGGCTTATTTTAAAATATTAGTATCATTTAATTAAATGCTCGGCTGCTTTTGTATACTTCGGGGATCTACAAGAACGGATTGATAATGTTTATTTGTAATACAATTTAGGCATTTTGTCGCCGATTTTATAAACCAGCATTCTTTTTATGGATTTCGCTCACACCATCCAAGCCAGCACTTGAATGATAGACAACAGTACATTTATTAATTTATAGTTAATTTGGAGCATCTTAGAAGTTTATATATTTCAGTGACCAACCAAAATTATTAACGTTCTTGAACGAAAGATTTCGTTTCTTTACAGACCTTCGAAGGATGTAAACATTAAAGCCACTAAACATTAAAAGAATCCTGACACCAAATGTGCTTATTTTGTCGCCAACAAATACACTTAGCTGAGAACACGCTTTATGTTTTAGTAAATTATTTTTAAAACATGTAATAGCCAAGTATAGAATGTTTGTGTATCCATGCATAAAGAAGGATCAATTTTTTATATGTATGACATAAGAACTCAGGATTCCCATACTATTTAGGACTGCAAACGACTTCTATCGGGGTCGATAATAGTAAATCCATACATTTACATGAATCATTCAGACTAAGTATAGCTTGCCCTGATATATGAGGTGTCATGTATTACAGCTACGAAATATGTGAAACGATGTTGCACATATATCTCATGGCATAATACTTTTGAATGTTTCATACTTTCTTTCTTTTTACTTTCATTTGATTATTTGTTATGCATTATAAATTTACCAAATCGCAAAATACATCACAGGGTAAGATCCAAAAAGTGCGACCTAATTTATATCATATCGTGACGTTCGCTTCAGTTCATTACGCTGTGTACGTCGTGAAGCGAATATTTGGGATCTGATTTGAATGAAATTGTTAATATGGTGAATTAAAGTTGAAATGAATGGTCCTTTTTTAAAACGTTTAGCATGGAAGGAGTACGGGGTTACCCTTAAATTTATTCGGAGACTGCCAAACCAATGGCATATAAATATGTCATGAATGACTATGAAAACCCCCAAAACGATTCGATATATACTTGATCTCAAAACAACGAAATGAAAACATTTTAAGAAGGGCAAGAGCATTAAGGCAATACTTATGAATTCTGAAGTTCACATGGTGAAATGTTTTTCTACCTTCCTTGGTAAAAGTCTTATTTAATCTCAGGTTAAAGTTAGTCGAAATGTTTATCGATTGGTCAATATTTATCCAATATTGACTGTTAGCCAATTAAATTTCTTTGCATGTGCCATCTTACCAAAAGTTGGATTGGGTTTAAATTATTCAGTATAATATATATATATATATATATATATATATATATATATATATATATATATATATATTTGACAAAACCTCATTTTAGAATCTATAATCATGTCCACGTGTTGAAGCAAAATAGTTTTTTTGTGAATGACCTTGTTCATTTGCTTGAGTCTAAATGTATGTTTGTTTTATTAAAAAACATTCAGAGTAAATGTATTTATTCCTCACAACAGTTTACAAAGAGCCTATATGTATCATTTAATTAGTTGTATGTAATCCATTGAGGCTGTTGCATTGTTATACTAATATGCTTTCTATTCCTATGTTGATAGCATTAAATATTATCTGTAGGGATTTTTGATCTCGGTAAAGTCACATTTATTTTACTTTTATAGGTACATGTCATAGTTCACGAACCATCGTTTGTATACAACGATGACAATCACAAACTATAATAGCAATACTGCATTATAAGGTACGACTTAAAGCATGCTTTCATAAACGACATTGGTGACATGTGACATTGATACCAGATGCTAATGTATCTCTTACATACTATTATTATATTCAAATCATGGTGCTTTTTTCCAAGCTTATGGCTTGTCAACGTTGCAGTGAGTAATAACACAACAGGAGAAGAAATAAAATTTTGTCTCATTCGTCAATACTAATTTGATTACCTTCACCGAGCCATGTTACAGCTTGATGAAACGTTACCGTTAAAACTCATACGGGGAGTTTAGATTTCGTAATGAGAGACTACAAAGAAAGCCCTAAAGAGATTATAAGTATCTTCCATGGCCGAGAGTGTAAGATATGTTGATCCCGACCAGAGCGCAGGGTTTTGCGGAAACGAGGTTTACGAGCGGCTATGGAAGATGCTTTTTCTCCAATCTCAGTTAAACAAAATTAAGTAAAAATGTATTTTTTACTGGAACTCTTTTGTGCGTAGTGTAAATAAATGCGTATGGATATATGATAATTCATGGTTGTCATGGATATGCGCGCAGTGATTCAGATTGTGTTAAAAGTCAAGTCGGTCTTTAAATAGTTCTGAGGAGAGTGAAGCATTATTTCTTGAAAGGTGCGTGAAAACTAATTTATGGTGACACTTGAAGCGAGAAATAATTCATAAGTATTCTATATATTGCCACGAGACTAGGTTTCAATTATGCCACAGACGACAGTCTTCAACAAGGGAGGTAATTACAATGTGATGACCATTAAAATGGAGTTCCATATTGGCGTTTTATCTTTGCCCGATGGCAAGATAAGAATTTCTAGCATGGTTAAATGTTTGGATCTATTTATCTGAGGTGGGAAAAATTTAATTCTTCTTGAATATGACCTGAACCTATCTCAATGTTAATGTATTGTTTGAATTAGACTGATGCTCAATGAATTTACTTGACTCAATTAAGGTCCGCTTCACTTCTCCGGGCTACAGAAATATGAGGTATCAAAATATCACCGGATGTCCATGAATCATAGTGGTGATATTTGACATTTAATGATTATCAATAAAAATAATTGTGTTATTTAATGTCGAAAACAGAAAACTGCAATCACTAGACAGGGAAATAAAAAACACGGTCTGTAAATGCTTATCCAAGAAACCTTCAGTTCAATCAACAAACCTTGTTATTAAAAGTGTCATATACCTGTTATGACATTGGCAAGACGGTTACTGCATTTTAGCTTTATAAAAGGCATTTATTGAATGCATACATTCTGTTATAACAAACTTATAATAAAGGTATATATAGGTCGAATATAGGTACCCCGAACATTTGATAGCAATAAAGGTCCTTAACAAAATCATTTGAAAACGCCAAGAAACTGGTATTAATAAAGCGTTCTGTTACCCCTGAGCTTTTTATAAAGTACTAAATAATAGATTATCAATTCCTTGGACAAATCTGCGAACAAATCCTGCTTACGAATGAAATTAGTATTTTTGTTATTCAATGGAAGTATCTACTATCACTACTGCCGGAACATTTTTTCCCTTAAAATTTGATGTTAAAGTATGAAATACCTATCCTATTGCCCAGGAATCCCGAATGCAGAAACAAACCTTCTTTTAATATCGTTAAGTTTTACATTGGACAGTTCTAAAATACGCCAAAAAGCTAATATTTTTCGGTGCTGTGCTTAACACCCAATAATTATTGGTGTTTGAGCTTTTGAGGGGTCAATGGCAATCGATGATTTTTATATATGTTTTCGTTCATTATTTTTACGAAGCATATCCAAAATTTTGGAAAGTCAATAAATGTTGCCTGTGGAAATGTGGTATACCACAGGAGCCCAGATGGCATTCAGTGATAGCAAAAACATGATCTTTCCAAATTAAGCAAGTTTGCTGCTCTTTACTATCAACAGACAGATGACTGAGGATAAGAGAGTCCACATTCTCAAAACCTTTCCACATCCTTGTAACAGTTGTTTGGGTGTGCCTGAGCAGCAATTTCACCTTGGGCAGGCCTCCAGGGCTTACCACTGTCTCCTTAACGTGGCTCTTCAGTCATCACAGAAAACAAGAGTGCCAGTTAGTCTCCGGCATAATTGTCCAGGTATAGACTCTTTTATAAATTTCCAATAGGCATTTCACCTTCAAAATACCTATATAAACTAGTTGAATACAAATTACCAATTTGTCTTATCAGGTTACTTAGAGCCTTTAATTTAACTTAATTAATTTTACAACATTTGTGAAACAAGTTATATTAACTTATTCTATGTCACACTTGTTGGTGTTGGCACTATGTTGCTCGAGAGTGTGCCCTTGTGATGTTGGGGAAAATAGAGAACTCAGAGAAAACCCTCTTGTCCGGCTTGGTGACCTCCAACAAAACTAACATGAGCTGAGGCCGGGAATAAATTGAACACATGTAGCCTTGGTTTGAAGCTAGTGGGCTTACTGGAAAATTCGAACCTTCATCCAATTCAAACAGTACATATGAACATAACTTTGCATTTTATAGTTCTTGTACAAGTAAATTTAATTGTGTTTCTGAACAGTAAATGTAAATTACACAGGTAATTTTTCATTTCCTTTTCTCTTTATGCAGAAAGAAGCTCAGCTCATACTGACAAGGTATTCAATAAGGAGGTGACCGCTATGCTTCATGCCGTAGATAGGGAAATGCGAGCGCGGGAGACTTTTAATGATGTCGTGCATTACTGATGTTGTTGCCAACACCTACCAAATATGCTCTTCAACAACTACGACAACTTACTAACAGGTAATTTAAATTTTACACTTGCCACGCTCCAAGTCGTCCTAAATACAATTTCCCTCAACATTTACAGAGCTACACTATTGTATCTGCATTATCATTTCAGTTTTAGGTATCTCGATCCCCTACGTAACGCGACCGTCGGCGCGTCTCTGACGTACCTGGGTCAACGTTTCCATTCGTTTAAGTTTTTCTTAGATGGCCAAAATACCGTGCAATGCAGAACATTGTATCTAACATAGCTCAGCATCCCTGCACCTGCAGCAGTTGGCATCCATTTTGTTGTTTAGGATTCTCGAATACCTACATAAAGCAACGTAACTCATTTCCCTACGTAAAGCGACTGTCGATGCATCTCTGACGTATCTGTTTCATCGTTTCTATGCGCGTACACGTTTTTCCTATACAGTCAAAATGGCACCAAAGTGCCGTACAATGCGATACCTTGTGTCGAAGATAGCTCAGCATCCCTGCACGTGCACAAGTAAGGATACGTTTTGTTGTCTAGGGTTCTCTAATACCTTCGGTGTGCCTGGGACTTGTTCAGTCAGGGATTTCTAAGGCAGTAAAATTCGCCTAAAACGTTATTTTTCAGTGGTTTCTGCCAAACCTTATTATTGGAAGTTTATGTCGAATCTATCTCAGGAACAAACAATGCAAGGAGGTCGGAGCAGGTCTTGTCGTTTAGGTATCTCGATTCCTTACGTAACACGATCGTCGGCGCATCTCTGACGTACCTGCGTCATCGTTTCCATTCGCGTACAAGTTTCTGTTTTACGGTCAATTTGGCGCCTAAATACTACGGTACTCTGTGTAGAAAATAGCTCAGCATTCCTACAAGTGCAGAAGTTGGGATCAATTTTGTTGTTTTTCAATACCTACGTAACGCATTCTTTGGTGTGCCTGGGAAAGTATTCGGTCACTGATAACTAAGGCCGCAAAGTGCGTCCACAAAACTTTTCGGCGGTTTCTGCCATTCCTTATAATGGGAAGTTAATGTCGAAGATGTTCTCCGGAATCACGAATGCGGGGAGGTCGGGACCGGTCTTGTCGTTGAGGTATTTCGATTCCCCTTCGTTACGCGATCGTCGGCGCATCTTTGACGTACCTACGTCACCGTTTCCCTTCGGTCAAAATGCCGCCAAAATATATTTCCAAATGTTGTTAAACAAATTGAACTACACTGTGGTTGTTGAGGCATTGGTCTATCACAGTGGTTTATGTGTTTGCCTATAATGTAGGTTGATTTTACAATGCATCAATTGAATATTACTGGAAAGCATTTAAAACTTTTTCAAATACATTTTTATAGGTACACACAACTCTCTTTCGTGTTTTAATTGTTTTATTCTTATAAAAGACATTTCAGTCGTTGTTATAGCCTTTGCGTTGTTCCAAATGCCTATGCCCCCCCCCCCATTCGAAGAAAAGGTGTTATTGCTCTGCTTATGTCGGTCGATCCGTCGGTAGACCAAAGTTTGTCCATGTGATAACTCGATAATTCATGGACCTAAAGTGGTCAAACTTGAAATATCAGTTGGGTCTGACCAGCAGGAGACCCCTTTTGATCTTAGGGGGCATCCGGTCAAAGTCAAGGTCAAAGTTCACTTTAATGAAACACGGTTGTCAAATGTTTTCCGAGCGATGATTCAACAATGCCTCAATCCTTTGTCATTAAACTTAACATGGAGGCTGGTCCTGACCAGTTGAAAAACCCTACAGTGATCTTGAATACTGAAAGGTTGTCCGAGAAATAACTTAAAAATGCCTGCACCCATGGCCTTCAAACTTGATTTGGAGGTTGCGTCTGACGAGTAGATGACCATTTTTTGTATTAATAGTCATAAGGTCAAAGGTCACAGTGACCTTAGTGCATACTCGACAAATCCGGGACCTTTAATCCGAAAAGGTTGTCCGTGTGACATTAATTGCAAACCGCTTGTCTGTGTGATAACTCGACATTCCCTGCACCCATGGCCGTCAAACTTGACATTTAATTTTGGGGTGACCAGTAGATTACGACTATGAATTTTAGGGGAAAAGAGTCAAAGGTCGAGGTCACAACTCATATTGGTCATTACATTTACTGGCCATGTTTACTTATTACCTGCTGGTAAGAGGATACATGTTTATCTTAGAACATCGGTCAGCATTTTGACATGATTGAAAAACATATCTTCTATTGCAACACTTTGAATGGTCATAATCTTAAAATGCTCAAAGGCATCCAATGTCAATGACAAAACAGCGTCATTTCGGTCCGTGCATGTTTCTTTCATTTGTTTGAATAGTCTAGACAACATGGCGCTCAGTGGGAGAATACTGTTTAACAAACATCTCTTGTTAATATTGCCATACAATATCCACCGTTCCTTCAAAACAAACAGACTAGTCCAAGTCACTATCTTTCTAGCACATTACTTAATTTATACTACCAGTTGATGCATTAAAGCTGCCAGCTTTAAGCAGTACCGTTCCTCCGCACTTTCAGTGCTTTGATAAAACTGAGGAAGAAGGAAAGGACATAGAGACTTCTTAATACTTTCAAGTTTATTTTCCTCTCTTACATGGACTAACCTGAAATTCAGTTAATCAACGTCATCCATGAGCACCATTCCTAATAACGAAAGCACTTAAGGTGATTTCATGAGTTGAGATACATCAATTATTATAAGGCTTCGTAACTCACATCCTACGTTTTTTTCACAAGGCGTTCTTATTCCTTGTCGTTTCAAGAACGCTTTGTGTAAGAAAATGTCCATTAAAATTGGCCGCACTGAAGACGGGAAATAAATGTTTGTATCATCTTTGAATATAAATTGAGCATTCCCTTGGGTCCATATCATCAACTACCAGAAATTATACAAATAAATATTCTTTTCAAAGAATGGAATTTACGCTCAAAAACAAACTGTGCCAATACATAGTACTTCGGGAGTTTGAAAAAAACATCAAACGTTATAAGTTCACTCCCATATATTGTGTTAAACACAATGACCCAGACATTAAACACGGTTGTGGAAAAAAGACAATGTTAATGACTAATAGACAACGATAATAAAGAACAGGCATTGATAATGACCCACATACACTGGTAATGAAGAGCAGAAGATGATAAAGGCGAACAGACAATGATTATGAAGAAGAGACGATGATAATGGCGAACATACATTGATTATGGAGAACATGAATTATCCTGTTGTTATGAATCTTGAACAGCATGTACTGAAATTTGTTGAACTTATTGCCCGTGATAGGAAAGTTAAATATAGAAAATTATCGATGTAAGTACATAAAGCTTTTGATAAAGACATACGTTTGTTTATATTTAACATATGTAATAAGTTTCTATATAGCAGCCACTGTCTCCTCACTGTAATATTATTATAGTATTATATATATTATAGTGTTAATTATATAATAATATAGTGTTAGTTATTGTAAGAAATTGTATCTATAAGCTTGTAATTGACCACTGATCTATGAATTGTCATGATATGTGTATATATGCATAATTCTTGTATGCTCATGGGCCTATGGCCTTTATGCATTTGAAATAAACTATAAACTATTTTTAGTTGTCAATATTATATGACATTGCTGTCCTGAAAACGCTTTAAAAAGTTTAATTATAGCTCTTGCACAGATAAGAAAACATCCGACATTGCTCCAATCGAACACACGGACGAAGCTCTTGTTAGTAATTGTATAACGTTTGTTGTTCTGCAACGAGGTTTGCGGATTAGAATTAGAAATTCCATATTGTCGAGCAGACTTCAGAAGCAGGTGATGGTGTTGACCATAAAGTGTACATATTTGGCGCGTTGTCTTCTTTAGAAACAATGCTGTTATTGACTGCAGCATTTATTGTTAATGTAGACGCAGTTGATAGAACGTATCGCATGGACATAACAAGCAATGCAAAAGTGCTACATCCATATTTAATGATAAAAAATAATGAAATATAAATATACGCAGCTCCTCTTTTATATATTAGCATACTTGGTCGTTAATAACAAATTAATAAAATTTAGTAATGTATTTTTTCCTCGCGTTAATGGATTGTGAACAAATCAGAAATAAGTGATATCTTCAATATCATTTTAAGTACATCCAACGAATATATTCATTACTTTCAATTTTTATATATCTAACTCTTTCAAAAGTTAACATGTTTGAAGACATTCTAAGCCAAGCAATATTCCTGTATAGGTATCGTTTATATATATAAATGAGATGACATATGTGCCCCCAATTCATAGTAATAAAAACGAGGTATTCGGTGCAGAACCCTTGAACATAAACAGTATCAATGTGATAGATTTAATTATTGTAATATCCTGAGATATACCAACGTACAATGACATTACATTAAAAAAACGGTTAGCAATGCAGACACGAGCAATCAACGAAATTGATGTTAAGTGAAATAAACTATTCAACTACTTTTATGCAGAGTAATATTGTTGAAGCACACATAGTTAATACCATAATGTTATTAATTAGGTGATTACATATTGGCCTAGTTATTTGTCCGAGGTTAGCTGTATTTGCCTGAACCCGAACGGAAACATGTCTTATCGTCTTAATTTCGTAAGTCGTTTGCCTAAACGTCAAATACTTCACCTTCGTCGTCCATTTTGTCGGTGTACAAAATTATAAAAGGCGTAAAAACCACCAACGGGTTAAATACAACTGTAATATCAAACCTTGAAAGTGGTTCAATCATTCAATAGGTTCAAGTATGCCAAATAGGTTTATACGAAGCACAACCTTTTCAAAAGAGTCGGAAAACGGAAAACAAAATGGCTACCTTAATAATTTCTAGCATAGTTCTCATATCAGACGACCGACAGCCATTGAAAATGGCCCATTTCTCAAATCCTATATTAGGCAATATTTGTAGCCAATCAAAACGGAGGAAAATCATATTAGCCGAGTTTTGTTGATATTGGCCGAGTTCTGGCATATATTGTCTTCAATTGTCTGGTTTTGGTACCACAATTGTCTATATATCTCGTCAAAAACGTAATAGTTGATTAGTAAAGAACAATAGTTGATGTTTATATTAAACCGCGGCTCGTGTTATATTCTCACGTTAATATACGTTATATTGCTATACGATTTGTAGATCGTGCCTTTTCTTCTATATTGAAATGCCAATTATTGCCAGTTAACAGCTTTTGGAGTTCAATCGAAGAATTACGTTAAAACGGATTTAATCCTTTTAACCGTTCTGATACACACTATAACAACGCTCCTGTAAATGGTAAATTAAGGATAATGTTAAACTAGTTTATCATTTAAAACGCTTTCGAAGGAAGGACATAAAACATACACGCATGTGCTGTCAAACATTAGTCTTTAAGTGGTTTAAGCGGAAAAAAGTTCCAAAATAGATCATTTTTTGAACTATTTACTGCATTATAAAGTGTTTATGATTGTCTGGTTTTGCATATTAAATGATTACTAGAAAGGTTTTATTCTGAAATAAATACGAAACAGAAACTATTTTTTATGTAATTTTGAAAATTGTATTGTTTTGCATTTGATTTTTAAAAGCCAAGTTGATCTAAAATTCATATCATGAATATAATAAAATTATGAACATTAAAGAAACAAACCCAGTTTAAAAATCCTCTTAAAAAGTACATTGCTCAAGGCCAAACAGACAATACAGAAAAGGAACAAAACGAACTCAATGAACTTGGCACAAATAACAAGCAATTGTCACTGATAAATATTTGGGTAACTTTAGGCACGGGTAGTTAAGACCATACTAAGTGTTCAATCCCGTGTTCGAGCGCTAAACGAAACAGTTGCCCCAACTGTATGTATAAATTCAATATAAAGCACCTAAGTCTCCTCGGACAAAGCGTTATAGTTATGAAATAAAAAAAAAACACCTGATAACATCGTGTGCCCAGGGACCGGATACAGACGTCATCTCCAACCGACAGGATTGGGTTGGAGTAACAGTACTAACTCCTAAAAGGTACGATGAAATTATACAAATACATCTATTCAAACAGTTAGCCCAAAACGGGTTGAAAGCTTGGCAGTTGTATATTTTGATAAACAAAGCAAGACGTAAAACAATATTAAGATGTAATGTGATGTGATTTCGCCAATTCTTCTCGCAAATAACAGTAACAGTATATATATATACTCATGTTCGCCCTCCCCCACCCGTAAACACACTGTTCGCACCCACTTAAAACAAAATACTGTTTTTTTTATACTATATTGTATTTTTTGGCAATTTCGATATTATAGAATAAATAATGATTAAATGGTTGTTTTCCTTTGATAAGTTTTACCTTTTGCGTTTTATCTTTATTAAGGATTGTTGGGATAAGAGTGAGGTTTGTGCACATAAACTGGTTTAAACCCCCAGTAAATTTACATTTTACTGAACGTTCCAAGGCGTTACCTAACAATTCTTGATAAACATACCTGTTTTTTATATATAGTATGTATGCACTGTGCTGTTTGTGGAGTTTGGTGCTGTTCTTCTATGTTTCTTGTTTGTGATTTTATGTTCTATGTCTTTGGCGTTTACCCAGTGTTATTAAACCGGGTTTATTTTTAAACTTTTTGCTACTGAGCTTGTTTCTGTAGCTTTTTGCATGAATATGATAACTATGATTATGTTTTTTTATATTTTTTTAGCACAGTTTAGCACAGTTTTATTCGAAAGAGAGAGAGAGAGAGAGAGAGAGAGAGAGAGAGAGAGAGAGAGAGATTAAGATGGAACGAATAAATATGAATGTAGATTAATAATTACAATTATAATTAAAATTATGTATATATATATATATTTGTACAGTGTAACCCTTTTGGATTACCATGCATAATTTATAAATCTGATTCTAATTTAAGATTCTTACATTTTCGGAAAATTGTATCGTGCCTCAGAGGGAGCTAATATCTATATCCGATAACTTTCTAAACTGCGCAGTATTGTATTTCTGTTTACCATATTTACCCTATTGATCTGATCACATTTTCAGAAATTGTTATGTCTCATAGGGTTGCATATTCAGTGCAAATAGAACATAGTAAATAGCGTTTTATTAGCTTTGACAAGAAATTAGGCAAATCCTGTAAGAAATCTTTCTACACTTACATAAACTGTAGTATGCTCTAGTGACTGTCTGCAGTTCCATATTTATTATACGATGAATTAAATTTCTGACTAAAATCAGATTATTTAACCTTCTCCGAAAATTCAACAATTTCTTTTACTGATTTATTTCATTTGTAGTAAGTGTTATGCTTAGTGTACTTTCTTCAATTAAAATATGGACTCATAACATTTTAAAGAACTAGTTTTCTTAAACAAATATAACATTTCCAAATGTTACACTTCAGTTAAACTAGGTTAAACAATCTTAAGATGCTTTTGTAATACGGACCCAGGGGCTATATAGTTCGAACGAATAAATGAAATTGATGATTTATAGTTATAATGATAATCAAAACACTATATTGATATTTGTACTGCAAGACACTTTTGGGGCACCATACCTGATTTATAAATGTGACTACATTTGCCAATCGATCTATCGACGTGAGAATGTTACGGCAATAGCATCTGCATTTAAGTCGCATTTAAACGGACTCACTCATACGTACCATGGATGAGTTAAAGTGTTATTTTCATGTGTGTGTGTTTTGATGGCGTGTAAGTAGCTTTTCTTCAGTATTGTCAGTATTAGCTACTAATGCTTATGTATATACAGAGACTCGGGCCACAAAACGAACTATACTGAGAATTTTCATGACATTTTTAGCTCAAATGATGATTTAAATATGACTTCACAAGAAAGCATGGCAGTTGTCCGGGAAAGTCGTCGTCCGTTGCATCTTCCGCGACGTTACACTCTTTTGTCCGCCAGAATGCACAAGTAAATCCAGGAATTGGGTCTTTCGTATTGTCAAATTTTGACCAAATTCAATTTGTGCGCTCTCCATTACGTATTCGAATATTCGAAAAAAAGTTCAAGAAAAGAATAAAACACACTTTGCCTTCAACACTGTTATTGTTTATAAAGTTCGTTTGTCTTGTCCCTTCCTCTTGGTCCCTTATACCAGAGGTGTGAATGTGATGACAATACACTAAAGACGCGTGACATTAAGGGTTTTCCATAGTTATCATTAGTCATTTTAGAGGTCAATCTCAGAACGAGGCTGCTCGTACTACGTAAAGACCCTCCATTGGCGCAAAAACACTATTTGACTAGGAATCCATCTAGTTTCACATTGTTTACAAATTTAAAGGCAGCGGAGTTGAAATCCTCTTGTGGCTCATAGGATTAAACACGCTTAGATCCCCTCCCGCCTCAGATGGTATCGTAGAGTACGTATTCATCACCCAAGGACTTTATACTATAGTTTGGAATCGGTTCCAGTTTAACTTTCGACAATAATTGCATCATTATAAAACAACTACGTCAAGTTCATATTTCGGCCAAGAATTGCATCAGTAAAATACAAGCAAATATGAACTAAAAAGCACACGGGTAGAAGCAGAAAATAGCATAGTCTTTTTTTGCCTAAGAAATATTTTATATCTTTTCTGTCTATGGTGAAGTGTACAAAAGACTATACTATGTAAAGCAGTAGTGAGCTTTTTTTAAATTTCTAAGAGTTTTAATTAAGAGCAACGTAATTGTTCCAATTTCAATTTTAAGGAAACCGTATTAAATCAGCTTATGGTAATGGCTGACTTTTACTTACAGTCTAACTATTAGAGACGGTCATGATTGTTCTGATCAAGATTGTGCTTAACAAAATCGGATCACGTCTTATGACGTATTAAAGATAGTCCGATGTTTTACAGGCAGGGTCGTGTTTGGTTACAAATGTGTTCAGCAATCCTGTTTGAAGAGCTGGATCGCCGCATACATGTAAGTATACTGTACTGAATATTATGTTATGGAGTAAGTAAGTGACACGATATGGGATATACGGGGCGCAGGAAGCCATAATCGGGTTCGAGCTTAGCTCTCGATCGTTATGATCTCCTTTACTCGGGTCACCTACTAACCCCGGAAGTTTATACCAAGTCGCCATTTAGGTACAGTTTAAAGATTACTGACCCATTATTGAAAAATATGGGGTCACTGCGTGACCAGTCCTGGACCAATGGCGTTGCGACATTCGTGTTGAAGGCGTAATATATATTAACATAAATGTGTTAACAGCATACAATATTAAATACATGTACTGATAACGGCTTTCAGCCCTCCTCAGTCTTGCGCGGAGAGCATGATCACTGCAAACATGTTAGTATACTGCACTGAATACATGAAAATATGTATCCACATCATGAGAACGATAACACATATACCGATTAAGGCTTTCAGCCAAATCGTTTAGTATGCTTCACAATTTGAAAGAAAATGTACGTATTTGTGTAATACCATTTGTTTTTAAAAATTATTTATAGCATTGAACGCTTTAACAAATAGAGGCTATTACTGATATAAATGTAGGTTAATGTGCGGTTTCTACGTTAAATCCATGAGTAGAGAGTATTGTATGGGTAGGTGATTACCTTTTGTATTGATTGTACATTAAAACACCAATGTTAATAAAATATAATTCATAAAACTTGTACAATCGATTTATATTCATACATGAAAGTAGGGTGCTAATTTGGTCATTATTTTATTTAAATCAATGTTTTTTTTGCATACCAGTGACCTATTTCACATTATACGATATACACATTTTAGCTGGGTGCCAATCGTGTGCGGAGTGGTGGTGCTGGGCCTGATCGTGTTGTGCTGCTGCTGCTGTTGTGGCTGCTGCTGCTTTCAGAGAGACCGCACCGTATTTGTCCAATCCGCAGTAGCGCCTCGTGAGTACAATGGGTATAGTGGGTCATAGAACAAAGAATAGCCTGGCTCTCAGAGCAAAGTTATCTAATGACAATAGGTCATTTATATTATAAAGAAAGCCTTGTCATTTTAGTTGAAAACTCAGATTTAATTAAGATGACCTGGCATAGTTGAAATTATACGTGCTCGTGTGGAAAGTCATTTGAGTGTACACAGTTCGTTATTGATGCATTTTGATTGACTTTTACATTGCTTTATTTTTATGTACATTTGTAGTTGATCGCGTTAAAAAGCCAATAAGACCCAATCAGAGCCAATACCTTATTTGCTGCATCTCATTTAATAGGCTACGCGACTAAATGATCATTTATGGGGTCATGACGTCATACTTAATGATCTACTTACCTGAGCAATGCAAGGTCATAGTTAATGTTTTACAAATAAAAAGGACTTTATTTCCTTATATCTAAGGTTGCTGTCGTTACCTTGGAATGTATTGGTTTCATTTGTAATGAACTATAACCTATACGTAATGGTTACTTGCCTTTTTATGGAATACAGTTCAAGAATTACATTGTTATGTCTTTCAGAAGCGACCGTTGTGGTGGCCAACCAGACAAACATGATGCAAAACAGATATTGATAGTAGAAACACTTCCGACACATTTACCATTTATTCAAGTGGCTTATATTCAGCATTCCGCTCATATGTTTCATATAAACCTGTATACACACTTTAGAATATGTGTTCGACAATTGGAAGATTTTATTACTCAAACCCAGGTTATTAAATTTGGGTATGTCGTCCAGCGGGCGTACGGGCGGGCTTTACTCGTGCCCGGACTGTAACATCACCATGCAAAGGTTTATTTTGAAAAAAATAACTTTCACAATGACAAGACGATTTGTCGCGTTGATGACCCATGCCTATAAGTCAAAGGTCAATGACACACTTAAAGGTCATTAGTCACAATGTATTTTGCTCGTCGGGGTTGTAACATTGATACGCACTCGCGAATTTAACTTGATAACAATCTTTTACCAAAAAATGTCAAATATGTTTGGTACAATACCAATAACAGGAGGATGAATGTCAATGGCTTTTCCGAGCTGAACGTTAACATGCATGAGATAAATTTAACAAATATTCATCACGAGAATCTGGCGTGTCATACACATGCTATGTTAAGGTCACACTAATGGGTCATTTGGTCAACATATGTTATATTTTGGCTTGTCCGGGCTGTAAATTTGTCATGCATTCGGGAATTTTCCATATTTTTGGCACACATGTTAATCATGAAAACTGATTTGTCATATAGAAAACACTTGTCAAGTAGGTCAAAGGTTAAGGGCATACGTATTTGTCGTTGCTAATAAGTCCCTTTATTTTTGGTTAGTCCTGGCTGTATCATGGCCAAAAGGTTGACAATATTATAATAATTTATATAAAAATCTATTTACTATGAGAAGCTTTTCTGTTGCTGGAACAAAGTCAATACAATAATAGAGTTACATTTGACAATTAATTCAACAACTTGTCACGGTTCTGTTTCATCATTTCTATTCGTCGATGGCCTTAATAAAGCGTATATAGTAATATCTCTGTCCATCTGTATGCCTATCTATCACTACGCAAACCATCTGATTTCGCAAATTGAAAACCTAGTTTCATTGCATTGAGGCTTGTCGAGTATTGCTTTATGTTATCTTTGATTGGACGGTTTCATGTCACATTGATAACTTTAGGTCAGGATTGCAATTCTTTACATGTGACCTTTATCATCGCACTGTTATTCTGATTAGATTATTAAAGGAATGACATCGTTAGTAACTTCATACCATAAAAATAAAAACTGTTATTTTATGAATGTCACAAGTTTTATTCAGCCTTATGTTTTTTCACAGTTTAAACAGCAATTCTTCTTGAAATATTGTATGAGTAATATTGTCTTATATTTCCTGGGAAGATTCTTAAACATTTATTGCTATGCTAATCTGTTCATAATAATAAACATGTCTTACATAACTCAACAACCATACTCAAGAAGATTTATTACAGATTAAACCTTCGGTCATTACTTGTTATATAAACATATATTATTGTATGTGCACACTATATGGTTTTCATTGTAATAAATTTTTAGTAAATTTTCACATTTTTTACATTTTTCAGTATAACTTATTCGATACTCTTTCTATGTGATAGTGCGTATTTATGCCATCTCGGATTTCTGGGTTGCCGTTCCTTCGTCATTACCACTTAACAATGGTATAGATGGTAAAAGATAAATAAAAAAATGCCGAGGGCGGCCATCTTGATAATAAAAGCAACGCCATAAAGAGGAGCTAATATTAGACTGCATAAACACTCTGGAAAACTGATATAACAATTTAACACAGTAACGGACGCCGTCGAAGTGGTCTATTAGTTATGAAGATAGACCATCGACCCAGTTTCGAATCCCGACTTTAGTTGCTTAGGCCTTTTATTTTTCATTGTTTGTTAAACGAACCGCCATGACTTAATATGTTCGTAGGAGCAGGAAATATTTTTTTTTTTTCTTTTCAAAATCTTGTTTTATTTTTTGGTAGGAAATGAAACATTAGCAAATAAGTTACTTATTAAAAAAATAATACTTTAAACACCAAACAGGGATGGAAACTTACTACCAGTGATATATTAAACAATACTTTTCTTTCAATCACTGAACAATTACTGCATGAATGGTGTTCACATCAATAAATTTTAACATCAGTTCGATAATGGTCACTATTATTAAGTTTTATTTAAATGATACCATGATAGTTAATACTGACTGGGTACTGTTCACAATCTTAACATTAGTTTTATATTAAACACTTAAGTTTCATTTGAATAATCACATAACTGTTAATACTGACTAGATTCTGTTTACAATCATATTACTGTTCTCAAAACAAGTTAGCTCAATTGATTTGGTCCCAAAATTACTTTCAAACACCATTTCAGACCAAACAATATGTCTGAACCCTGTTATTAGATGGCCATGCTAGTGCTCCGGTGGTTGTGGGTTCGAATCCCAAACCAGGGCACTCTTTTCTTTCTAGGTTTATACATAGCAAAAGAAAATATAAACTAGTTTGGACTTATTATGTACAGCGTTTTCTTTGGTATGGCACAAACACGGAATATAATAGGTCCGTGACACTGGCACAAATAAAAACATTAAGTCAAGAGACGAAAACTGCATGAATAATTATTTTCAGGAGGTACCCAATCAAATATCTTCGTCGTGGACATCATTATATATCAAATAAACTGACATTCCTTTTAGGTGGCACGTTTTCTTTTTGTTTTTGACAGAACCTCTATGACATTTTACAGAGTTACAGATAAGTTTTCCAATGTGATTGAGTATAACTCCACACTTTTGAAAAGAATAGGGTATCTCACAATATAAATGAGTAGTTCAAGTTTCTATTACCGCATCATTTTGATTTTAATTGAGTAACAACAATGGACGATTATTTTTTATTAGTGTGACTGGTAATAACGTTATTATTAAAAATAAGTGAGTGCACAACTTGCATGACATATACAAGTATATCATTATGGATTAGAGTAGCTATGGCATTAAAATATCATTATGGCAATAATAGTGAACACTAAATAAAACTTTACACAATAAGGGCAATTGTTTTATACCAAAAAGAATGAAGAAATGTCGAAAAAACAATGGTTATTACGAATGATACCAAGTTAAATTTGAAAAATTGTGCAAAAATGGTAAAAAAATAGAACAAAAAGGTTATTTTGTATGTCAACAAATATCATGAACATACAGGACTGTCATTCCCCATCTTTTAACAACATAGTACTATCTATCCATCTATCTTCCACTAATGTCAAACCCCTACTGGGGACCTAGACATTTGCGCGTCAAGCTGCAAGAATGTTAGTAAAAAGTACTTTTTAAAAACAAAGTTAAAATAAGGAGGTATAGATTAGGTTTAAAAGTAAAAAGAGTTTTGATAGCTCCCTATGGCGAGACAAGTTCAATCTGGCAGACAGCCTGATTGAACTGCTCTAGGGTAGGGCAGGCCATTATGTTGGGTGGGAGGTTGTTCCAATGGAATGAAAGAGAATTTCCCAGCTCTTGGGATGAAAGAGAATTTCTAGTAGTCGGTGGTGACAGATATTCAAGCTGTGGGCGGACAAGAACTTTGTAGGCAGAAGATTTCAGTGGTTCAGAGTGTACCTTAATGTATCTCCTCAGGAAGCCCAATGTGTTGCTTGCCTTGTTAGAGATACGATTTAAGTGTGTGTCCCACGATAGTTCTGAGGAAAGATCAACATCAAGATATTTTGCTGAGGGTACAGATTCTAGTAAGCAATGGTGAAGAGTATACTGTGTTGGAATTGGGTTTTTGGCCCTTGTTATGTGAACGACATGACATTTAGATGGGTTAAATTTCATGTCCCATTCATGGCTCCAATGTTCAAGTGTGTCAAGATCATTTTGGAGAATGTCTGATTGTGTTGCTGTTGACAGAGTTAAATAAATGTCAGTATCATCAGCAAATAGACTGACGTTGGATTGAACATTCTGAGGAAGGTCATTAATGTAGACTAAGAAAAAAAGTGGCCCCAGTACAGATCCCTGGGGGACCCCAGATGAGACAGGTATGGGTTCTGATGAAGACCCATTGACAACAACAGTCTGAGTCTGTTATCCAGAAACCCCTTAATCCATTTTAGAGCAGGGCCTCTGATGCCATAGCCATGACGATTGAGAGCAAGTTTCTTGTGACTAACTTTGTCGAAAGCCATGCTGAAGTCAAACAAAATTAGATCAGTTTGCTTTTTGTTTTGGAGGGATTTGACAAGATCTACCAGCATAAGGAGCTGGGATTCGCAAGAGCGCTTTTCCCTGGAGCCATGTTGGAGTTCATAAAAGGCATTGAGATTAGTAAGGTGTTTTGAAATAGAGCATGCGCCAAAATGTTCAAGTGTTTTGCACAGAATACATGTCAGGAAATTAGGCCTGTAGTTAGCGGAGTCTGAGCGTTCCCCTTTTTTGTAGACCGGAGCCACATTTGCATCCTTTCAAATTTGGGGTAGAATTCCAGAGACAAGAAACTTTGGGAAGAGATGTTTCAGAATTGGTGACAGTGAAGTCGAAAGGTTTTACAGGAAGACAGGCTTAATCTGATTAGGACCTGATGCTTTGTGGGGATTAAAGTTTGATAGAAGTTTCTCAATCCCTTTTGGTGTGAATGTTATGTCTGGCATTGTATTTTGAGGTTTGCCTGTGTAAGGGATGTCTTGGAGTTTCATGTTACAAAGGGACCTGAGATTATTGGGAGATTTTGGGCTAAAACCGACTGAAATTGCTCAATTAGGATGGTTGCTTTTGCCGTGTCGTCCTGGTGGACCGAATTCTGTTTACGTAAGGGTTCAACAGAGGCTGAATCTTGTTTGGAATGCTTGAGAAACGTAAATAGTTTTTCTTGTGTTAGGTTTGGAGGTTTGATCCTTAGATGCAATGTCGAGAATGTCTGCAAAATAACTGTGGTAGGATAATTTGATGGACTTCCTGAGTAGATGTTTTGAATCAAGGAATCTCTTTCTATCTTCAGCTTTCCCTGATTTACGCTGTTTCCGGTAGGCTTTATCTCTCTTTCCAGCAAGTCTTTTGAGTTTTTGATTGACCAAGGGAAGATTATTTCTGGTTCTAGAGAGTTTAGAAGGGATATAAAAAAAATGGTAAGAGAAGTAAGAGTGGAATGAAAATTATCCCATAGATGTTCAGCACTAAGAGAAGAGTATTTGCCACTTTCAAGCAGTTCCTGATGGTAAGCATCCAGTTCCTGCCATCCCATCCCAATTTGCTTTCTTATAGAGAGATATAGATCGTGGTTTCTTGGAAAGGGTTCTTATAGAAGTGTTGACTTGAATTTTGACAATATCCTGATCACTTATGCCGGGAAGAATACTGACTCTTTGGATAAGAGTTGGATTTGTTGTAAGGAAAAGATCAAGAATATTTGATTCACGAGTTGGTTGAGTGACTGATTGAGTAAGGTTGTAGTCATTAAGTGTTTCCATGATTTGTTGATAGTATGAGGGATGTTTGCAGTCAGTGGACGGACAATGGTGGTCTCCAGCGACCCAGATGTTACAAGTAGGTTTGCTGGCTGAGATTTGGCAAATTCATCCCAACTATGCCGGTCATGCTCATGTGGTTTATGATATGCCCCAATGAGAAGTGATTTGCTACCAAATAGGTTTATTTTGATCCATAGATCTTCGCAGTCTGATTGGATATCTTTCATATCTTGGGCAATTATATTATTTCTGACATCAATGAATACCCCCCCCCCCCCCCCAGTTTGGCAAACCCAACCCTGTCACTACGAAATGGTGTATACCCTTGGTCTGGATTAAAAAAATAAATATTATCATAGTGTTTTGGTTTAAGCCAGGATGCGGTTACAATGACTATATCAGGTTTGGTGGAGTGAATAAGATTTTCATATTCATTCTTTTTGTCTACAATTGATCGATAGTTCATTACTAGGACTTTGACTAATCTGTTGGTTTTATTCTTATATTTTGTAAGAGGCTGCTTAGCTGTAGGGTTTTGCTGTTTGGATTTTGGAGTAGAGGTCGGTACCAGAAAAAACGATATGTTGTCACTGATGGATGCATTAAGTGGTTCATATGGGTTTAATGTTTCATATACATTACTGGAGCTTTCTCCAAGACGGTCATACATGGAACTGTTTATGTTTTGACAATCGGCGTGATACTCGTACATATTTGTGATTAAAAAATATATAGAAAGAGTCAAATTCCAATAAATTCCGGAAGTTTACACGAAAATAAGCTTATTCCAAGACAATTATTTTGTCAAAACAGTCAATCTGTGCGAGTGCAGCTTAAATATCAGAAAATGACTACAAATTAACAGAAAAAAATAAACATAATATCATAAGTTCGTAAAGAAATCCACGGTTTGGAATATAATTTGCTTGTATTTACATAGTAAACATACCCACATGTGTTTTGGGTTTCGACTCGCCATAGTCATGCAATGTCGCTTAGAAGCTGGTCAATTATTGATCCTCCGATTCCTTTAACATCGCATGAGAGCACAGTATCCTTAATTATTGTTTCTAATATTTCACCAACTATTTCCGATGATGATGTTGGGTTTAGATAAGAAGCAAGTTTGACTGGGTTGGAAGTGTCTTTCGACCTATTTTCCTTGTTGACATCTTCGCGGGAAAAGTTGAAAATAACATGTGAGTTTTCGCCTGCATCCGTCTTTAATCGTATACCATCGTATTTACTCGTTTATCAACGGAAAGCGTCTTTAGGCAAAAACCCGAGATCTTCGATTATTTCTGGCTTGCTTCCGGAAAATGATCGGCCAATTACGGAAACCATTATCTATTTTTAACTAAGTTAAATACATTAATCGAATCAAATTAGACGAAATGAGTTTCCAACTTTCATTTTTAATTCATTACGCTTCCTTTCAAATTAATTGCGTATTCTGCCTTTTCTTATTCGTTTTGTTACTCATCGATTTTTAAAACAATTAGGTTTTCTATGATTTTAATTGCGTATTAACCTTATCTGTAACTCTGAGTTTGACAATGAATTTGACCCCGATTTGTATCAACACCGAGCCTGTGATGTCATTTGGTATAACGATCTCCCTTCATGTTTACTTCATTTCCAGCCGTTCGATATCCACAAACATTCTTTACGAGTGTATAAAAGGGAATGCTTGTGTTATTAATATCGGAGAAAGTATGAATTTTTTTTTAACAAATGAATTGGCTGTTTGCCGTCCGTGAAATAGCTTAACTGTAACCAGTCCGCCATGTTTCTTCGAGCACTGTTGTCCAATCAAACGCCTGGATACAAAAATCAGCGCTAACGATTGGATGACTTATAGACTGGCTATAGAAACGATGAAAAGTTTATTTGGAAGGAGTTGTCTTTCTTTCCCCGACGTTTTATTTTAATCGACGGGTTAAATTCGGAGCGGAGAGAATATTTTTTGGGGGATTTTCAATTCTTTTTTCTTTCTGAAATCGCATGTTTTGGAGCGGCGGGTTTGTTAAACGAACAATAAGAAACAGTTGCCTTATTTGCCACTGCTAATGTAAATGTATTATTTTTCGTACCTGTCTGTTTTTCATCTCGCTGCAAGTTTAGAGTCAAGGCGAGCTTATATACTATAAACAAATAACAAGTCATTGACTCCTCTATGTCGAAGTACTTTCATATTTCGCTTTGAAAGCAGAGAGGTTCGTGGTTGCAGATCTTGACAACTGTTGAATGTGTACATTTCTCGTAAAAGGACATACGTTAATTTGTAATGCTTTCATTATAAGTGTCTATATCCGAATGACAGCATGTGGTTCAGTCCAATGATTCAAGTTGACCCTGAGTTTTGTATCGACACTTAATTAATCAGATAATTTTCACTTTTTGCTTTTTTAAACATGACAATGTAAGGCCAGAGTTTTTTTATCTTTAGATTTACGGGAGATTTTTCAAAAAGTTGGGTAAGGAGGAGGAAATAAAAATAAAAATAAAATGCATAAAATGTCCCGAAGGAGAAATAAATAAAAATAAAACGGATTTTTCTCCGATTTTTTTTTATTTTTTAAATCTTCTTATATCATGAAGACAAAACACACCAAGTACTTGTGTCAGCTATTTCATAGGCTGAAAAAAGGGTGAAGGCTGAAAAAAGGGTGATAGATCACCATAAAGTTTCAAAAGCATAATAAAAAGATCCTTTTAATGACTGAAAATATTGACCTCAACACTGTGGAGTTCAAGCGCTCATTGAAATTAATTGTATATATTTGTTCGAATGCATCTATGCATATGAGGTGCATATATTATCAACCCATGGATTTTATGAAACATGTCAGTGTAATAAAGAAGTTTAAATGGCCATTTCTAATCTTTTGCCCACAGTATAAGCATATCCTTTCCATCGTGAAGTAATCAAACATTGAACAAAGTTTCAGACACGGTATAATAAGGAGGTCAAATGTGTTTTTAACGAAATAGTACCGTGACAATTTACCGTGATGTGGTTTTGATAATTTAGAAAAAATAACCAAAAAAAGTCGAAGCCCTGATGGAAATTCCTCTTCACTTCAAAGTTTGACAGGGCTTACGGATACACAGACAGTCAAAATCTACATTTATGTACTTCACCAAAGAAAATTCGGGAGCATTAAGATAAATTTGACAAGTGTTATATATTTCAAAAAAACAGGTCTAAGAATTGATGATAAAATCAGTCCTGAAAAATATCCCTTCTAAATCCAGCTATGCCCGTTGGCAATAAGCAACGGATAAGTTTTTCTTGCACTGACTGCCAGATATCTTATGTTCAGATTTTTTTCTGTTTTATAGGAAACACACACTATGTTATTATTACATCATTTTCAGTACTCTATAACGATTTAAATTTTAAATCATTATTAAACTAATTAACAACTACGAATATCACGATACCTTGTGTTTTTCTCTTCAAATATGTGATCGTGAAGTAGTGTGTTCAATGCTCCCCAGAGTCAAATTCAGAAAAAAATATCCATTTTGACTATGATGAACACGATATCATTTTGCAGTTTGTGTTTGTCAGAAGCTATACATTTTTGCGCTGTAATCCAATTCATCCTTGTTAATATACGACGTGCGCCAACGACTTTTAATAGACAAAACAACCCACGAATTTCTGTCTCCTTATTTTGACCGGAAGTTTCGCAATCATTCCACGAAACGCGAACAACATACTAAATCTATAAAAAATTCACAATAAACACGCTTTAAGTTCTCCACGGTTTGATTTAAATAATGAAACATAAACATCGGAACGTTTTTGTAGTAAAACATTTCTATATAGCTGCAGAGATTGCGAGAAATAAGGGGTATGACAAAAACTACTTTCACTTTTGACAGGACGTTGTTATGGTAACGGGTACCTGTTCTGTTTCCCCGCGTATTTCCGACTGGTTTACGTGGTTTGTGCAGTAAAAATACCTATAATGAATGACAATTGGTACACCAGTTGGTTCTGGGATATGGGTTATAGAACACTAATTTTATTTTCTTCTTAACATTGGAGCAACGTTCGTCGGAAAAAATAAAAATAAAACTACGAAACTGAATTTTATTTTTATTTGGGTTTTGCAATATTTAGGTACGGCGCTCCCGTAAATCTATAGATATAAAAACTCTGGCCTAAGCGCACTGGCTGATCTAGAAACGGCTTACCAACACCTCCTTCCATAACAATGAGTGATTAAGATGATATCCTGCATTTGGGCTACATTCTATCGTCATACTTGAATGCACCGGTTAAAATTGTGCCTGCACAATGTTTTGAGGACATTTAGGGCGGTTCAAGGCCTTTATGGTTCTCTTGGAAAACAAAAGCTTTAAATCATATATCTTTATTTACCCTGACTTGAATCATTTATCTTTATTTAACCTGACTTGAATCATATATCTATATTTACCCTGATTTGAATCACATATCTTATTTACCCGGACTTGAATCATATATCTTTATTTACCCGGACTTGAATACATTTCAATGGACAACAACGTTTTTTGCTTTGCCCGTAAATGTAATATGTGTAGAGTGAGATACTCAACTTCAGATGATTTAAGTTAGGAGTTTATGCATACCGGCCAAGATAAAAGATCTCAGTCCTTAGCGTTTCCAGAGAAAAAATACAAAACAATACTTGGATTGCAATGTAGATACAGAATAATTAAGAAAAGATAAGAGTTTTGTCCTTTTGCATGGTTTCTGTATTTTCCTGATGCTTCTTTCTAAGCACTTTATCAATAGTGTCACCGCCTAGAGGCGTGAACTATTTTACACAGTTTTGTTTTTTGTTTAACACGGCTTCCATTAGTAATACATACTTTTGTGGAGGCTAACATCAACTGCATTTGTTAGCCAGGTATTTTGATGATATTTTATATTATAATTTTGAGACTGACATGACACTTTTTCAAGTTTATAAGACTATATAAACTGCATAAAGCTCATTCCAAGATCACCTCTAAATCAATAAATCGCTAACCTATCATCAGAGCACTGTGCTGGCCAGAGGTTTAGAACTGGTTATGAAAATGTTGTTGTTTTTTCAATAATATTGATGACGTCACAGAACGGACGATGAAGAACACATGACGCTTTTTTTTAAACAAGTCAAATAATGAGCATAAATTAACGCTGCAAATGTAAAGCCCTTGATATCCGTGATCATGCACTGGCAGGCCAACTGCCAATCTTGGTGTTGATGCAAATTTAATTAGTATTAAACTAAATAAAAAAAACTCAAAAATCACATAATGTGTGTCTTATTTTTAATTTTATTAATGCAATTCTCAAAGAACTGAATTTAAAATCCATGATGACTTCGTTTTGTGTCAAGAGCCCGATTCTCAATGTTTCTAATCTACCCTCATTAATGAGTTGCTTAACTTTCATAAAAAGGCAGGAAACTTCCTATTTGCGTCATAAAATGCTTTCCCAATCAGGTATTAAAGAAGTGATTCAATTTAAACGTTCTGTATATTCAATTACTTGTCTCTTAACTGTACAGAGATGGTTTCAAAATTAAGAAAATGTCGGGGGCGCCTGTTCGATGATTTAAATAGGGAATCCAAAAAATGCCAAAAAAACAACAACACATGTCAAAAAAGTTTAGAACTATTTTACATGTATTACTTATAAGGAAAATAGATTGAACATCATTTAAACATGGCAATTTTGTCTTGTAAAAAATGCAGAGAATTAAGCTTTAAAGAAACTTTTTAAAAGATAAATATATGATTAGTTCCTTTAGCGGTAAAGTTGCAGTAGGCAATTTATTTTTCTTAATATCAAGTACTTTCGGCACTTTAAGCCATACTAATTTAGAAACAAAGCCATGTAATATAACAAAAGGACAAAGCAAGACTGAATAACCAAATGGCCAGAGTTCCTAGAGTGTTTTTAAGTGTTTTGTTAAAACGCGATTAAAAGATGGCAATCTCAGATGAGATAGAACAATTATATGCAAAATTGTTCATATAGGCCGTAGATGGATGCACCTCGAATTTGTTGTATTGAACAGTAATAACGAACAACGATTAAAATGATACAGTCAGAAACTGGTTCGTTAAACGAAGGACGTTTCGCTATACAATGAAGAACAAAAACAACTGTTTTAACAGAAAGAATCTCGCCACTACGAACCGATTATTATTCTGGTTATCGTAAGTTGTATGTCGCATGTTTTTAACACTTTGGAAAAAAAATCAAGATTTTAAAAGCCATTTTCAAAGAAGACACTGTTTAATGATTTAAATTGTGTTCCTCTGTTTTCTTTCAGGGAAGACGAATAACAGTAAAATTCTGCAAAGAATTACCAGTGGCGTTCTAGAGCACTAAAATTGAACGCAATAAAATAAAAAAGAGAATGTCAAATATCTTTTACTGGGACACTGGGTGGCTAAACAATTGTATTATCAGTATCAACAGAAGTACTGATATTTTATTTGTTTTGTTTTTTATCGGTATGAATACAAAGAACAGGCGCCTGAAAAGAGAACTGTTTAGGACAATAAAAGAAAATAACAAGTGATTTCTTTGTTTATCCATATCGAAATTGAATTCTTAAACCCCTGGTGTCCATATATGCCATTGAAAGGGTAGGTGCCAGCTTTATATGACTCTACAAATGATGTTGTAAAAACATATATCACAAAAGGACATTTAGAGGAAGAAAATAAATTTAGTATACTGCCTAAAAATACAGAGTTTATAACATACAAATGTCCTCTGTCAAATCAAATTAATTTTCGAAATTCAAATCTATAGCTTCTGTCAGAATCCTTTAATTTTGATCAAATCAGATATTCACTAGAGTACAGAATAAGTATTTTTATTATGCCTCAGACAGAGGCTGTCAATTACAATGATGCGATCACTTGTTTCCAACTGAAAGTATGTCGGGTCAGTAACATATCAGACAAAATGCTTCTTTGATAGGAAACCATCCAAGACTCAAACCTTTAGACCCTTTGGATCCAGAGCAAATCAAACATGTTAAATAACTCGTGTAAGCATTTAAAAAGCTTGTCCCTATACTGTCAATATTATTGATTTTATATAATTGTGGATTCATTCATTCTAAGAGATTAATATAGGTTAAAATCTTGCAATCTGATGTTGTTTAGTGAAGTGCACAACATTATCATTGTTTTTATTTAAACAGTTTTATTTGACCAAACAATAATTTCGCAATAAAAGCAATTTTATACATTGAATAATTTAGTGTTATATGGTTCATATAATTACATTATAACACATACAATCAATTCAAAGCAAAGCAGGGAGGCAGGCAGGTAGACAGTCTATTTCCTACTTGGACACTGAACATCGTCAACAACACATACAATATATATATGTCAACGTGTATGTGAATAATAAAGATGATGAAAGTTAATTATAAAACGGAATAGTATTAAGAGTAATGTTTTATTTAATGCAGTACATAGAATAAAGTGTTGAATGAATACATATGATTTGTTAACGTACTGCTACTAAATCTCCATGAACACTGACTGTTTGGATAAAAACATTGGCATTACCATTCAACATTTCTTGCCATTTGCATTTCTTGTAACAAGGGGAAGTCCCAAAAACATCAATATTATTGTTTATCAGGTAACGCAATACAAAACTATTATATTAATTTATTTTTCATATTATCTTTTATTATAGATGTTCAGCATAGCATTGTTTCACTTTGATTTATTTACGTCGGCGAGGGACTTGCAATATGAAAAGCTAGAAATTCCGTTGCCTAGAAATTTTGCACATAAAATCAAAAAGTTTGTGAAATAACTTATATGTTATTCCTAGAGTTAAGAAACAAAATCCAACAAAAATGAATTGTCACATAATATGTGACGTTAAACGAAGCAGATGGAAGTGATATATATTGAAGATGTATATTTTTTTATAACGGATGCTCTCAATATTCAAAATAAAGTAGACAGTATTTTAATGTTAAATGATTTAGAACAAAGTCATCATGTTTGTAGACAGGTTTTGATATTAAACGCAGTAATATGAAGCGTTCAAAAGGCTTAGCAGGGTGCTGTATTCTTGGTTATAAACAAACACATATACTACTGCAGTAATGTACACATGGTGCCTTGGAAATCGGGCTGCGTCTCTTCAGCATGGCACTTTCAATTTATTCCTTTGTATCTTGTTTTTGGATATAATGATTGGCTTGTTTCTGTTTTGGAATGAGGCCCATCAATAATAACATTTGTAAGGCAAACATCGGACAAAATGTGTTCTATTATGGTCCTACCGGATCATTCCATAAGTTTTCATGATTCTTGAAAATAGATTACTAATTAAGCCGGTTCATTGGGGGCATTGTCAATGTTGCACTCAACATGAATATCGACGACATTGTGTTAAACCATCATTCCCCATTTGAAAATAACAAATGAAAGATAATAACAATTTAAAGTCCACACGCTGGTGAACTCTGTGCAGAGAAGCATCAGGTCTGACAGATTCTTCTCTCCCAGCCTTGACCTCAAGTCATTCTTAAAAAAACTTCAACCTCAATGAGATCAATGATAAGGCAACAAAGGCATTTTATCGTAACAATGTTTTTATCATATTTAGAAAAACAAGTAAAACCGTTTTTTTGCCTTAAAAATGCTCTCTGCAACAACACTGCTTAATTGATAAGTCAGTAAATAGTCCACCAGATGTAGGAAGTTGGGACTATCTGTAAAGCATTCATTGACCCTTTCCCCCCCCCCACGATGTTAATTGTTCGATGTTTCTCCCGCTGTTAAAATCAAAATTGGTATTATGTTATAACAAAATAGACAATTATAGTTTCATTTACATCACAATAGTAACTGCATGGTTGTATACCTGTAAGGAGTTGATTGAATTTTAGATCTTACTCTTTCTAGTCCATATTTTGATCACCTGTCATAGATCTTCAGTTTTGTCCATTCATTCCAAACCTTGTCAAGCTCTGAGCCATGTGCTTTCAATGGTGGCAGGGCAATGACAATCAATTCCTGCACATGGCCATCTCCATATCATAGAGGGGAAATAACAATTTTTAGATGTACACGACTGAAGTATTTTATATTCTCGGCACATAATCAGATGTTCTATTTTTCTTTGTCTTATACAAGTGGCAAATAGTCTTGCATATTAATGTCTTCCATAACAAACAAATCATTTACAAACTCAATAAATTCTAACTCAAGAAACCTTCATCTGATTTTCACTATTGCTTGAAGCTGGGAAGCAACTTTCCCTGAACAGTTGCATATCACCACTAAATCTCTTGTCAAGGGCTGCTATTAATGATGTCAAAGTATTTTCCCTCTCTGATCCCTATCTGAGTCACGTACTTTCTTAAGCATTGGACCATCTTCTCTGCGAAACACATGGTAAACACAAAAGGGTTAATGTAAAAACATACAACATGCCAGATAATCTTTTACAATCAAGCACTAAGCATTAAATGCACTGAGGCTGTTTAAATATAGTATTAGGACTCAGAGACAGTTAAAAAAGGGCACATACAATTACAATGAAGCAGTAAGCATACAATACACTGAGGCTATTTAAATATAGTATTAGGAACATAGTGACAGCGAAGAAAGGACACATGCAAAATGCAAAGGATGTATTTCCCATCACTATACACACTAACACATTTTTGTTACATGTACACAAGCCATCCCATAGCCAGACTACCTTATTGTGTATGTTGACAAAATGCGTTTGGAACTATGCAGCGCAAGCCATACATCTGACACTGTGCTATCCTTTCACTGATTGGTTGTGGAAACATAAGCTAAGCAGCTTTCAATATTTAATATCAGGTGGTGCCATTGTCGAAGACGCTTGTCCATTAGGCAGATTCAGGAAATTGCGTGCCGTAGCGTTGAAATAATTTCGGACACAGTCTGGGTTTTGTATCTGTTGGGCAATACTTGGTGTTGGCTCTGTTTAAGGGGCTGTACCTTTATTTGCAACAAAGATTTAGTTCAATATAAAAATTGTTCTGTTTTCACATACAAACTTTTTTTTCACAGTACATGGAAGTGAGAAAGTACAATGTATCTTTAAGTTCAATTATTTATTCATTTACAAGAAATAAGTGAGAAAGTCATTTAATGGTAGGTAGATAAATCAGATAAAATTTATTCAAACCACTTACTTGTTAAACAAGTAAAGATTCAGCAGCGGGAGTTTATACTTCTGAATAGCCGGATCGACCAAAGAGAATTACTCTTTTGTAAGTTGAATCATTATGTCATCGACTGTTTATTGTCTAAACAAAATCTATCATAAACCAACTCCAGTATGAGGCAGGTATGACCTACTCTGCAACATTTCTTATTATTCTCATAATAACCGACACAAAAATATTTAAAATTTTAATTGTAGCTGTGGCTTTAACAACTTATTATATTCTGGTCAGACAGAGTCGCGGCTAGTCAAGCGGTACATAATAACAATAGCTGGTAAATCTATTCACTCGGATGATTATAATTTATTATAGATTACCTGAAGTTGCTTTTCAGTCGAAATATTATGGTATGCTATTCATATTATATCGGAGTATCTAGAATGCGCAGATAAATGTGCGCAGATAAATGTGAATACATACAATATTCGCCACTAACAATATGCACATAACTTTACTCCTCATTTAATTTAAATATGGAAATTAACCTCAATTTATTTTTATAAGGTAACTCACCACGAACCTTTCTCATGTGTTATCTAACTACTACTCACTTACTAATACGTGTGCCTATTCTTTCTTGTTTTCTATTCATACGAGGTACTGGTCAGTCGGTATGTGAATACTTCTCGTTTCTAGCGCCGTTCTGTCTCGGAACCACTTGATATTAAATGTCTATTGAATTAGGCACACTTTGCATGAGGGTAGGTGTTTTCTGCTTTTATCAATTTCGTGCTTAAAGAATCAAATGCTTCACTAAATTCGAACTAATTTGCTGGTATGCAATGCTCCTGCTCCTTTTCGGAGACCTTAATAAAAACCTGTTCAACATATTCTTGAATGAGTTCATTGTGTAGGTAAATCCAATAGATTGATAACATATTCTTCAAACACTACACTTACTTTTTAAAGCTGAAATTTTCGTCCAACACTGTGGACATCATCAGAGCAACTGGCCTGACTATCGCTCACTCGCAGCTCTGACACTCGGGACTTCCCGCCGAATTTCCGTAATCCGGAATCAGATTTATCTGGTAGTCAGCTCAAAAAATGGGTAAGAAACATTTCATCCGTTACACTTTCCCCCACACAAGAAAAAGTACTGTCTAAAGGTCTGAACTTTGCAGTCTCCCCAGAAAATGTATCGGTGTCAGAGTACATTTGTGCCACGGAAAAAGTATGCTCATTTCTTGACAATAATGAGGCGGATATTGTGCGAACTGAGGTTGTTGGGTTACTAAAAAACGCCAAGTTGTCGAAAGGGAACATTTCTAAGGAGGAAAGAGTGGCTTTGAGAGAGTTGTCAAAAAATAAGGATATCACTATTCTCCCAGCCGACAAGGGTAAGTCCACCGTTGTATTGGATACCACTGACTATGAGGGGAAGGTGAGAGTGATGCTAGGTGATGAACGGACGTATGTGAAGTTAGATAAAGACCCCACATCAAATTATAAGAGGAAGTTGGTCTCTATATTGACAGGCTTCAAAAAAGATGACAAGATTACAGAAGGACAGTATAGACATTTATACCCTACAGCAGAGCAGGTACCTAGAATGTATTGCACTCCGAAAATTCACAAGGAGGGGAACCCACTCCGACCGATCGTCGACTATACAGGATCTATCGGTTATAACAGCTCGAGGCTGTTAGCAGATGTATTAGGTCCACTAGTGGGATTAAGTGAGTACCATGTGAAAAACTCTAAACATTTGTCAGACTCGTTGAGTACAGTGATGATTGAAGACAACGAAGTGTTTGCCTCACATGACGTGGTGTCACTTTTCACCAACACCCCCATCGACAAGGCCCTATCAGTCATAAGAGACCGCCTAGAGAAAGACAAGACCCTAAAAAAGAGAACCAAGCTGAGTGTGGATGACATCATGAATCTAACAGACTTTATTTTGACTACAACATACTTTCAGTTCAGAGGTGACATATACCAACAAAAGTTTGGCACCGCTATGGGAAGTCCAGTATCTCCGATAGTGGCTAACCTGTATATGGAGTTTTTGGAAAGAGAAGCCATTGCAACTGCTCCAGTGACATGTAAACCAACCTTGTGGAAACGCTACGTAGATGACATATTAGAGAAGATTCAGAGAGGACAACTACAGAACCTCACTGACCACCTCAACACTGTAGACGTTACCAATAACATCAAGTTCACCCACGAAGAAGAAAGCAACGGGGCCATTCCATTCTTGGATACTCTCATCACCAGGAAGGAAGATGGTAGTATCAAACTGCTAGTATATAGAAAGAAAACCCACACGGACCAATACCTGAATTTTTCATCCCACCACCCATTACAGCACAAGCTGAGCGTGGTCAGAACTCTATTAGACAGGTGCTACAACCTCGTCACCGAAACTGAAGATAGAGATAAAGAGGAAGAACATGTAAAACAAGCTTTAGGCCAGTGTGGGTACCCTGATTGGACAATAAAGAGGGTTAAGACCGAGATTTTGAAAAGAAAAAATGAAAACAAGGACAAGAAAAAAGTGAAACATACAGATAGAGACAATAAATCTAAAGGGATGGTGGTTATTCCGTATGTGAAAGGGCTATCTGAAGCAGTGAGCCGGGTGTTTAATAAACATCGAGTCGCCACGGCCATGCGCCCACATCAGACACTACGCAACATCTTAGTGCACCCCAAGGACAAACAGGAAACAACAGAGAAAGCAGAAGTAATTTACAAAATACCTTGTAAAAATTGTGATAAAGTCTACGTGGGAGAATCGGGGCGAAAATTTGGAATAAGACTGAATGAACACAAAAAAGATTGTGAAACAAACTCAAATAAGGCATTTACTAGATCAACTAGAAAACAATCAGAATCGACAATAGAAAAAAGTGCAATCACAGATCACCAGAACATAAATAATCATGAAATAGACTGGGAGGGGGCACGCGTAATAGAGAGAGAATCAGACTGGAGAGTGCGAAAAACGAAGGAGGCTATCTGCATCAAAACTGAGGGGGCAGTTATGAACCGGGACGAGGGGGCCTTCCTTTCTGGGATTTACAACCCACTTTTCGCCGGATTACGGAAATTCGGCGGGAAGTCCCGAGTGTCAGAGCTGCGAGTGAGCGATAGTCAGGCCAGTTGCTCTGATGATGTCCACAGTGTTGGACGAAAATTTCAGCTTTAAAAAGTAAGTGTAGTGTTTGAAGAATATGTTATCAACCTGTTCAACATGTTTTCGATCCTCCTCCTTATCTTTGATAATTCCAGTTAACATAACTGGATAGTTGAATATTGTCCGCTATAATGTTCAGAGTTTCAATAGTTACAAGACATTTTGTTTGCTTATTTGATAACTTTGACATTATAGCTTTTACTGAAACATAGCTTGTTTCTAACTCATCAAGATCCGATTTGATATTTCCTACATTCAATTTCCTTACAGAAGAAATAGACCTTCCGTTCCACATTGAGTTATTACGTCAGATTTGTTTGTCTTAGAAGGACATGACTTTGACTAAACGACATTGAATTGTTTTGACTAGAACAGACGCCTTCTACTTGGAATCTTCTAAAGACCTCAATTTCATATCCTCTTGAATGTATTAACAACACAATATTATTGGCTGTTGATACTGGTATTAAAGCCATTTTTATCACAGGGGACTTCAACCTAGAAACAAATCAACCTTCATCCCGTCAAATTGTTTCTTTGTGTCAACAATTCAACTAGAACCAAGTCGAGACCATTCATTTTACTGAGTCTTCTGTGATGGTGATTTTGCCTAGAAACTGACTTTTGACTGGAAATCCTGTACTAACACAGATATCAACATAATAATATACTGATAATTTCACTTTATGACTCTCTGTGAAACCTGTGGATCTACCAAGATTTTATGGATTCGTAAAAGGGAACCCTTTTGGTTTCATATCGAACTCCTGAAATCTCCTCGACAACGGTTGTAAGCATACAGCAGGGCAAAACGTATTGACTCTGAACACCATGACGTATATACAAATAAGTCGACTTGCCAATCTTGATCGAACTTCTAAGCAATCGAATTATGAAAGGCTAGCTACAAGTGTTATTACCGGTTCTTTATTGAAATGGCGTTGTGATTATTTGACTGAAGGAAAATAATGTATTGTCCTGCCTGTATCTATGTCAGTTACAATAACGCTCAAATCCATCAAGGCTCAATGCTAGGGCCTTTACTCTTATCTACACCGATGACATTGATATCTATACGCAATCACGACCCTCCGCACATGATACAACTTTGTACTGAATTGTCGATATTTGAACTTCCTGTTTGCTGCCCAGCAACTTAATGATGACCAAGAAAAAATATATGTGGGCCGAAATATGGCTTGTAACGTTCAATCCTGCGAAAACCAAATTGCTCCTCTTGTCTAGAAAGTCCAATATGTATGTGCGCCCCACAAAACTTATCAACAATACCCAAATATCTGAAGTCATAACTCGTATGCTTATGAGCTACAGACCAGCACCTGTTAATGACACAAGCATATACAATCTGACAAACAAAAGGCTTGCCATCGAATTTACCTGATGCGATATTTCAAATACATTCTTGAACATAAGGCGGCGAGAATTATATCCGGTCTAACGCGACTTGCAAACATTCATTTATCATATTTTACAAGATGCGTACAGAAGCAATCTCAATTAACATCTATTCTCAAACATATATTGTCAACAGTCCTTGTTCAATGCGATGACATTGAGGATACATTCTCTTTATATATTACCATTTAGCTCGAAGGAATCCTCATATCCATAAACTATATACGTAAGTCTTAACGTTTCTGAGTGTAAACAGAAATGCAGCAAACCTTATCCAATTCTCGACCTGACCAGTCCCTGTACCGCCCCCTGATATATGCATCGTTCTTTTCTCCTTCTTAAACTTTAATTATAAAATAAAACAACTTTCTTCTATATATCATCGGACCAGTGCAAGACCTTTCATGTTAGCAAACCATAACATACAAAGGCACTGAATGTTTCTATTTAGATTTGAGGTTCAATATTTAGCAATAATAATTAATACAATTTTTAAATATGTCAAGGTGTAAAAGGAAGTTTATCATTTTTAGAGCGAATATTTTATCAGGTTTTGGTTAAAAAGTATTTGTTTTTTTATGAAAAGTCGAGACTTTTCATTCTCGACTTTTCATGTTTCTCTACGCAGTCGATGGTTGAAGATTATAATAATTGCTGTCACATTGCAGAGCAGATCCTGGCAGGAAATAATGTTACCGGGTTAACAATGAACACATAATTATCACGGAAATGAGACTTTCTGTACAGAACACTTCGATGCGTGAATGCGAAAAGGTTCTAAGTGACCTTAAATAAAGAAGAAGATAAACCTTTTCGATTTCACCCTACGACTTGGAAATCAGTGTTATTGAAAAACCAGTTCAGTTTCCCTAGGAAATAAGAATCCAGGGTACCGTATGTTAAGCGCCATAATCGATTTATTCTTAGGGTAGGTTGATAGTAAGTACATGCATTGATGCCGTGATCTCCCCCATTCGCAGTCTAGAGCGCCTTTAATCGGATGTTGTCGCTGACAGTTAAGAATTCCTTCTCATTATGTAGCCGTTTTGGCAGAAGAAATGAGCAGTAACCATTACACGACATTGTTGAGCTTGTTTGAGACTAAAGTGTGCAGGGCGACTCATTTTGACTAGCCATTAAATCATTTTCTAATGAAGATAAAAATACCAAATAAATTTGGTATCATATTCAAAGTGACCGAACTACGTATACTGCTATTACCTTTTAATCCATCTCAATTTTGAAAAAAACAGATTTACAGTCAATGAACTCTTGAACAATATTTTAGAAAGAAAAACAAAACACTCTGGGTGAAAGTTTGTAAATCTTAAAAACCTTCAGGTAAATTTTGACTCATGCCTCAAATGTAAATAATTCAAGAAAAAATGACAATTGACGAACATGCATCAAAAAGCTTCCATGTCAAAATTAATCTTATTTGGTCGATAAACAAATAAGTTGAATTACTTTGTAAACGTTATAAAACTGATATTTTCCTTTCTGAAAATACTTAACGCTTATGTGAAGTTTATCTTTCTATTTCAGTTATCTCCACTGTCGCTATGGTATACAGTGAACTTATCATAGTATCATTTTACTAAATCATTTTCGCCCGTTTCACTGTAAAAATCGAGCGTAAAAGATCAACAAAGACGATGGAAAATATCAATGTTTATCTATTTAAATGCAATTTTTAGCTCACCAGAGCACAAAGTGCTCAGATGAGCTATTGTGATAAGTCTTTGTCGTCGTCCGTCCGTCAGTCCTTCCTTCCGTCCGTCCGTCAACAATTGCTAAAAACCATCTCCTCTGAAACTACCAGTCCAAATTCAATGAAACTTCATAGAAAGCTTCCTTGGGTGTCTCTCTACAAAAATACAACAAGGATCACGATTGATTAACAACACCAAAAACAAAATGGCCGACTTCCTGTTTTGCTTTAAAAAGCATCTCCTCTGAAACTACCAGTCCAAATTCAATCAAACTTTACAGGTAGCTTCCTTGGGTGACCATCTTAAAAATACAAAAAAAGGTCACGATTGATCAACAACAACAACAACTACAACAAAATGGCCAACTTTCTGTTTTGCTTTAAAAAAAACATCTCCTCTAAAACTACCAGTCCAAATTCAATGAACCATTACAGGAAGCTTCCTCGGCTAACCTTCTACAAAAATAAAACAAAGGGTCGCGATTGATCAACAACAACAACAATCTAGCCAACTTCCTGTTTTGCTTTAAAATCATCTCCTCTGAAATTACCAGTCAAAATTTACTGAAACTTTACAGGAAGCTTTATTGTATGACCCTCTACAATAATACAACAAGGCATTAAGATTGATCAACAACAACAACAAAATGACCGACTTACTGTTTTGCTTTAAAAAAATCTCTGAAACTACCAGGCCAAATTCAATGAAACTTTACAGGTAGCTTCAATGCATGACCCTTTACAAATCTAAAACAAGGCATCGTGATCAGTAAAGATATGTTAAAATTGCAATATTTTTATTAATGCGTTATCACAGAGTTGTGACCCTTTGCTTAGGTGAGCAAATATTAAAAAACACCTCTTTTCTTAAAGACCTCGCAGTAATGATTCGTAATGTTCTACACCAGAGCATTTGGCTGACAAACGTTTAAAAAACCTTTTTTTTCAAAAAACCCCAGTCCTTTTAACCGCTAAGAAAATGATTAATAATCAAACATGGTATACTTGATAGCGTGGTCCAGATATTTTCTTCTGCATCGATATATGTATAAATCATATAAAACACTAACACTGAATAAAAAGGAAATAAAGAACTATGTTTTACACAAGTTCGCCATTATATCAAGGGATCTCTTGTCGCATACAATGAATTTAATTCTAGGTACCTGCCAAATAATCATTTCTTATCGGAAATATCATACAAATAAATATTAATACGTGTAACGGTTTAACACAAATTAATTTCATGATTATTGCTTATTTCAAGGGTGAAATTGGCATAATTAAGTCGTTTCACTGGGAAACAATAAGGAACAAAAACAGGTGAAATCATAATCATTTATTTTAATGAACTATTTGGTGTTAGAACATATTTGTGGGCCAATGACAATCGAGGATTTACCCTGTTTATTGTAGTTCCATATCATGTAGAGCAGTGACAGTGAATTACATCATTTATTTTCGTAGACAGTATTTTGTCGATCAGTACGATTTCGTTAAGTCGTCTATATCTTCATAGATCGCTCTGCGCATGCGCGACGTAACTATGATAGACCGTTAATAGTGCCATTTCTAGAGGCAGTTGAAGCTAAGGCTATGAACCCGAATTTGAAAATAGATGTTTAATCAGCTTTCAAATCATATTGACATGAAATCAGTGTACACTTATATGACAATATTCAAATGCATATTTCATTTACGTGACTTTTTTTAAAAAGCTCTTCATATAATATAACCATTCAAAAAAATTCTGTTTCAAAATGTGCAATCTCTTGTTGATCAGTATGAATTAAAAAAATAACTTCACGAGGTCATTGCAGTTAATGTCTGTACTACGCAAACATACCCAGGCAATTCAAATAATATAAATAAAAACAAAATGTTATTTTTTAAACCAAAGGAATTATGAATGTTCATATTTCGGTGCTATTCCATTACTATACAAACATCAATCAATTTTATTTGCTTTTATAACATATTCACAAAGTCGCGACAATTTACCCTCGCCCAGCACTCATTTAATGAAACCAACGCCTGGGCGGTTAAACTTTCGCGCCAAAATACCATGTGACTACACAAAGGGCGAAGCTAGTGGGTCAACTTGGTTCGAACACCAAATAAGTTAGAGTTCACATGCAATGATTTAGAATAAAACGGTTATATTTAATACTGAAAACATAAATGAGTCACTATCAAAGACAATTATAAATATGCAAAGGTTTTTACTTCAACAGTAAATGCACACGACCGATTAATATAACACTTCCTTTCAATGACGACCTAGGAATATTTCAATTGTATGACGTTCTTGATTCACCTTCCATTGAAGAACCTAAAAAAGCCTGATAATAGATTTTCCTAAATTACCAGTGGGATTGTTCAAAATTATAACTGTAATTTCATGGAATGACCCTTAGGTAAGAGCAGTACGTTTAGATGAATTTCTATTTTCCCCTTTAATGTTTCAAAGACAATAAGCTGTTACCAATGTTAATTGTGTCTCCTTCAATATAATACCAATCCGAAGTATTTATCTTTCAAAAAAATGACTTCGTGGCTTGTCAAAATGGGTCACCCTGCTCCATATGTAGTGTCTCCTTAAGTCTCAAACAAGCTTAATAATGTCGCATTGAAATTAGCACTTATTTTTCTGCCATATTATGAGACGGAACACTGAACTGTCAGCGCCAAAAATGCAGTGGACCATGAGATATATGCATGTATTTACAATAACTTGAAATCGTTCATGGCACTTAACAGTATTTAAGTCAGATACGGAATTTTGCATTCTTATAGCATATGGAAATTGAACCTGCCTCAGTAAACCACTGATTGTTTTCTCAATAAAAAAAGGCCTTACTTACGTGATAATTATGCATTCATCGTTATATCCGGCTTCATTACCAATCATGGCATTAGTCTCTGCAATGTTACAGTTCTATTTCAAATCTTCGAATGTCGACTACGTGCAGAAACATCACACGTCTTTATATATTCACTCGCAATGTCTAACTTTATTTGTTCACTTAGAGCTATACTATATAACTTTTATTTTGCGCCCAGCAAGTATTGGGTTGTGTAACTGCTTAAGATTTATTATCAATGAGAAAATATAGAACATGCTGCATCCATCGAGATTCAATACATACGGATAATGCATGTTTCTCATAACCGTGGTTTGTTGTTTTTCATTAACCGAGTATACTATCTGGGCCGTTGTGTTTTACTCACACAATATATGCCAGCGATGTGACAGTGAGCTAGTTACATCCGGTGAATATTCGTCTGACGCTCGATGTTTTGAAATACAAATAAATAAGCACGATTCTTAGAAACAAAGATCTAATAATTGTTTTCCTTGCAAATATTCCCGCTGTTTAACCACCCAGACTTAGACAATTCACGTACATCAACGTGCAACGTAAGAATAGTAATACTTTCATGGGTTATTCTTTGTAGTTAATGTTATGGTTTTTCAAACAGTACAGTCAGAATAATATTTTTTTTTTTATTTAAACCAGATTTATTTAAAATCTTTAGTCGGTGACTAGGCACATGCTATTCGATGAAATATAAGTGTCATTAACATATGAGCCGCGTCGCGCGATTTTGGGCCTTCGGACATATATTTGCTATTACAATGTTTTAAGGTATTTGAGTGAAATTATATTTCAGGAAGATATTCTGAAAGTTTCATGATGATATCACTTAAATTGCGTAAGATACGTGCTTACAAGTAAGACCATGTATTGCACATTTTGAATACTAAATTTGACGTCATTCAAATGACGTCGATACGAAAGCACTTTATTCAAATGACGTGCAAAATTAACGTATCAATATCAAATTTAGCTATAATTTAAATTCTTTTCTGATCAGAGAATCTTCAATGACCATAAATTAAGATAAAAATAATGTATCAGTTTTGTATTTTTAATACATTTGGCAGTTTTAAACACACTATTAATGCAGGCAAAATATGTCGGGACGAAATCCATGGTTGCTATGGAAACATGAGTAAACCAATGGTCATAAATTGTGGAGAAAATGACGCACCAATGATAAAGCTTAAAAAGAAAGAAGTTTGGAAGAAATTGATTAACATAAAAAAATCATTATTTTTGGCATGTTTTTATTAATGATTATTTTCATTTTTAATATTTATGTCCGAAGGCCCAAAATCATGCGATGCGGCTCATATATGCGAAGCATATCCAAAAGTCCGGTCCTCGGTCACGCTGCGTGGCCTGCAACTCGGCAACTCGGCGAGCCCGGTTTCCGCATGTTTCCTCCGGTTGGATTTTTCTTTGGACTCACCCGCTTCTCACCAAGGCGACCCTGGATTGGTTCAATGCATGGGTTCATGTGAGTTTGGTTGTTAGTCGCCAAGCCGGACAAGTATTTTTTCCTCCGGGTTTTCTGGTTTCACCCACAACACAAGACCACACTCTCGCGCAATATCGTGACAACGAGAGTGGCTTTACATAAGTTAATATATATTTCTTCACAATCGTTATATAATAAATAAATTACATGTATTATCAGCTGCCTATATAGCCTTTTTAACCGTCAATGTGCAAATGCTTTTTAACTATTTACACCAACGTTAGTTTTTAGGAAATCCAATGACATATATCTTAGAAATAGAGGGAATATCAACATCTTCATTGACAAGTTTAATGTACAAAAACCGTATATTAATGTGAATGTGCCTTAGGAAAATGCTGTTGTGTGACAAAGAGAAATTTGTTCTTTCGGTACATATATGTCATTATTCCAAAGACATACTGACAATTGTTTATGATCTTATAAAGACTTGAATTCATTACAGCACTGACATTTATGGGTCTCAGGAGGACAAGGCATCACCTAGGTCCATGTTCTGGAAATTTCGTTGTATAACAATGTCGACTTATGGAACTAATACGTGCGTCGTGACGTAAACTCTTTTTTTTATACAAATATATTTGTTGACTTATAAATGAAAGCCTCCAGTAACAAATAAGTTTTGCTACCGACGTTAGTTTTTAGTAAATTCCGTGACATCAGATCTCATATAAATATTTTTATGTTTTAAGGTAAGACATCCCTCGTAGGCAATAATTAAAATATAAACAGACTGTTTCATGAATCTTAGTTTACCACTTATTATTTCTAAAATATAAAGACTTTTTAACCAACAGTTAGTAAAATTTCACAACCGTAACCCGATTTTTCCGGGAAACGTCATCCTAACGTATTCACACTCATAGCCATTATTTTTATATTTACTAATACATTTAGTCTGTTAATGGTTTTGAATATGCACTTATATTGGTGGGCAAAAACACATATGAGAACAGGGTAGTCGAAAAAAGAAGACATTGCTTAAAAATGGTGAGGCAAACTTCCAATTACAAATAATTAAATTATTTGCTGACACATATTTGATCACTTAACTAGTATTAACACCTATATAACGTTTTAATAACTTGAACCATGTTTTTACATTATGCCAGTGAAAAGTTACGACATACACGTTTGTAGACCTTCAGCACCTACACACGCAGTTAAGAGGTGTATGATTTTGGCACAGCGTTATGCTATTGTAGTATTTCAATGCGTTCTTAGTTTATGCAATTGTAATTGCATCGCTTGTACGGAACACTAACATTTTAATTTTGACCAAATTTGATACAGTTTCTTCGTTAATCATAAAACCCAGAATATCTGCTTCATTTACAATACAAAAATTCAATTCATTTCAAAAAGCATCGTTGTAAATTGCAAGCTACATATAATCTAAACAGTAAATTATGTTTCCTATTCTTAGCAAAATGTATTTGGAATATGCCATTTGTGAATGTTTTATAAGCTGGAACAGCGTCGATATACTTTTTTACGTAGGGAAACCCGGATAATAGCGTTGCTTCTTACGTTTATTTTCTTTTTGCGATAAAAGTTCCAAGTGCTGTACATCATACCAACGATGCTATATTGTGTTTGTCAACAATTCACTATATTGTATGTTCAGACTGCTATCATGGTGTAATACAAAACAGATATCAAATGTTTTAACCTTACCGGATCTAGGGTCTGTCGGAAGTACTGTTTCTTTATACTAATAGCTATCTTAACTACATATAACCAAACATTGATACGATTTCATATACATCTACTGTTAATTTTCCACAGTGAGCCATTATTCAAACCTTTAATGTATAGATAACCACAGTCAAGCTATATAATTCACAAACCACATACTAATATTTTATTTACGCTGGTCCAAAATCACAGCATTTTCAGGGTAAGAAATAAACCCGTTGACCCAGTCGAATTATTTGTATGTCAACGGACATTTCTAACATTTACATTTAAAAGCAACATTAACAATAATTGTGATCAAGAAAAACATTTTTACAATGCTATATCACGCCTCCAACATAAATGACACGCAGTTATTAGCCAAGGACTGGTCACGCGATGACAACATATTTTTCCATATTGGGTGACCAAACTTATATCGTACCAAAATGGCGTCTATTTTCCGATTCCGATGAATATTCCGCTAATTAAATGAAAAATTTAAACATATAAACAGGTTGTGGACGTGATATATACGTTACGGAGTTAGTAGGTGACACGACATGGGATATACGGGGCGCAGGAAACTATATTCGGGTTCGAACTTCACTCTCACCTGACAGAATGGTTTCCTTTGCCCCGTGCATCCCATATCGGATCACCTAGTAACTTATAATATTGACTTTATTGTCATTGGCTGTACTCAAATATTCTGCGAAGATCAAATATTTACAAGCGGGCAGCGATTTACTAGAACCCGGATGTCATCGCTATCGCAATATGAAGGTTTACAAAACCATTTTGTCATACTACTGTCTGCCTGTAATTGGTGAGTTAAGAATCATTATTATATGAATTTGTCATTGAGTATTCATCATTGGTAATTACTATTTTTCCTGAAAAGCAATCACATGTTATTAAACATGTGTTGCTGTTATTTTTCATCTGGACTATACTCTGGAGTTAACCGACTTTTCCAGAAGATGTGCGAAAACATCCAAAGTCGTACGAAATTAGTCTGACATTCACAAACAAATAATGGACTGTTATTCTTAACATTCTGTATCTGTCTGCATAGATTGCTTCTTGCTGTCACACGAAATGGACACTTAACCGACTAGATGTTTCTCATCATGAAAAATTAATTATCAGTCAGGATAAAACATCAAGAATATCAAAGGTTTTGTCTGAATACGCTTGTTGTTATCCACTGACTCTTACTTAAATATCAAATAACAATTTTGATGAAAAACAATAAAGAAAACTTTTTTTCTGTGTTTATGAACTACCTACCCAAACACGTTTTTGCTTATGTTTTCCGTCAGTTTTAAGTCAGTGACCTGTTGGCGGTATAACGTTCAAAAGCATTCATTATAGCAGGGAAAATCTGCCATGGACAAAATGTATACAGCTTATTGTGTTTTTCAAACATGCAACGTTTTTTCTTAGTACGCGTGTTGTAATATGTTGACTCTGAGTTAAATACCAACAACTACTACAAATGGCAATATATATCTTAAAGTAAGCCCCTTTCTCATACATAAGCGTACATTCAATACGTTTGTTTTATATTTGCTGATACTTTACGTCAGTTATTTGTCAGTGACGCCTTGGCGTTAAATCGTTCAAGGGCATCCGTTTTGTAGCGATAACCAGCCATTGACGAAATTGTACATTTTCTGGTGTTATTTTTATTTGATTTTTTAATTCGCTTTTCTTGAAAAAAGAACACTTAATTAAGAGTGGCTCACATTTGTATTGAGTAAATGATATATTTGAAAAAGGGGACGTATCGACAAACATATTTATTAGCAGCAAAGATCTACCGTAAAAGTCGGTGAACACATTGACAGTTTCCTGCCAAAAAGAATTGGGATATATTCGGTACATTACTGACACGATTCCAAGATACTATTACTTAAGGTGGAACGCGACTATGAATTTTTTTTCGAGTTACTGTCTGAAAATTGGTATACGAATAGAAGAGCATATGCCCAGTTAGGGACTGTTTTTACATTTTCAATATTCGGAACAGTTTTGAATCTACGAGTCTTCAAAATATGCCACTGACGTCAATTTTGAGACGTCAGTCATATTTTTGCGTTCCAACTACAATCACCGATATTTTCATCAATTCTTCGTTTACCGCTATGAAATTTCAACCTCAAGTGCGTCTTGTGAAAACGTTCATGCTCATATATTTTTCTTTCTCTTGTTGAACGTTATTGTTTCTAAATTCGTCTATAACGTCATTTTTCGCGGGAAAAACGGCGTCGTGTTTCACTGAAAAAACTGTGCGTTTCTTTAATTCTTGAAAAAACTGCTCGTTTAATTTTTGATTTTTTTAAATACATGTATTCAATGTTTTATTACAAATCGCCTGATATCAAGAAAAGGGTACCTCACCGACTTCGTTTTTGCGCAGTATCAAATAATCTAACCCCTATACCTGTTTCCTTTTCAATACGTAGTGTATTCAAACGTTAGCATGACGTTAATCGAATTCTTTTTGTTTATTAAATGGAAAGATTAGAAATCTTAGAGTGTCTGATCAGTTTTATGTTAGGGATATTTGTTATTGTTGTTGTAAAAAATATCTAATTCCACACAAGACGGGCGCTGAATAACCAGCTTTATAAATCAATGACTTAAATCTGGCGGCTATTTTAATGAGAGGCTTTCTTAATTATTAAGCAATCTCATTTGCCGAATTATAATATTTTGATAATACACATCAATACTCGTTCCAGTCACTTTGCCATGAGCTGTGACTATGCTGATTAGTGCTTTGTTTTTTATATATACATCTACATCTATAACACAACAATAAACGGTTCTACTACTTTATTAGTTACCAATTTCTTTGATAAGTATCAGTAGCGATCTGCAGTAATAAGGCTTTAAACTAAGCAAAGGCATAGTAAATCCAGTGTGTGACACTCATTTCATACACAAAATATGACTAACAAACCAAAAAATGATAATCGACAGAAATCTGCATTGTAATAAGCACAAACGGATCCTGGAAGTAGAGGGGGTGCAGCCCCCACCCCCCACCCCTCCTTAAAATCATCAATTTTTCTTCTGTATGTCACTATCGGAGAAAAATGTAATAGTATACAGATCTATAAAATACGCGACTATAAAGCTCAGTGTTTTGAATCTAAGTTTGATGTAGTCAATCAGTTATCGTTGAATAAAAACATATACAATTAATAAATTCCACTAATAGGGGTAACCATATTATTGTCTAAGTTTGGTAGTGGATATAACTCTGGAACATTTTCAACGAGGGTCATTTGTTACGCAACCGTTTGGGGAGGGGTGGGGGATGGTCAGTTCTTGAAGTTTAAAAAGTGATCGGTCATTCATTGAACAAAAAGAAAATGACTGATGTGGTCAATATATAACAGGGTCAAAATTGAATGTTACATCGGCGTTAAATTAAAACACACTAAAATTTTAAAGTGAAACTCTTATTCAAAACCAATATTCCACATGCATAACAAACATTTATTTTGACTGATAAACCCTTACTTCTTACTAAATAATAAACTCGTACAAAATATTATTCACTGATTACAAGATTGTAACTGTTTATTTAATAGTAGAAAGCGCAAAAATGATTCATTTTTTTTGGTGAATGCTAAAGGATTTACTATGGTCTTATATTTCTTTCAAATTAAAATCGGTATTCGTCATAAGAACCATTGTTTTTGATATGTATTTATTCTTAAAGGCATATTAGAACAATAGTATTAGTTGTGGTAAATCGTATTTGTGTTTAATACTTGTGTTTGCACTGATTGTAAATGATCACATTGAATTGTTTCTATTATCTCATCTTATTAAGGGTTATTATAGTTCACACAAATGCACTCACATGAACGCACGTATACGCCCACATACTCGTACATGCACGCGCGCCCATACACACAAACACGCACACACGCGCACACCCACACACACTATGATAAAATATATGTTTCAAATGGCTCAAATGATGATCTTAAAGTTAATGTTTCTAGTGCAGTAAAATGTTTAATTTTGTTAATAAATGCATTGTTTGTTTTAATCCATAACGAGTTATTTTGTTTTCCTGACTTTACCACGCAATCAAAGCTTCTCGTGCGTACAAGCAACTTCATGAGACAACTTTCGGCGATGCATTCAATGCCCATAATACAGAAGCCAACATAGCTACCTTATCCCGCACTCAATGTCCCTGCCGTGCGTACAATGGCTGTGCACGCGTGCGTGCGCGTGTGTGTGTGTGTGTGTGTGCGCGCGCGCGAGCGTGTGTGCATACATGCCTGCGTGTGAGAGCGTACATGTGTGTGAGTGCGTGTGTGTGCGTGTGCGAGTGCATGTGTATGGGCGTGCGTATGATCGTTTGTGTATGTGTTTGTGTGTGTGTATGTGTGTGCACGCAGCGCGCGCGCGCGCGCGCGCGCGTGTGTGTGTGTGTTCGTCCGTGTGTGTTTGTTTGTGTGTGTGTGTGTGTGTGTGTGTGTGTGTGTGTGCGTGTGTGTGTGCGTGTGTGTGCAAGAGCGCGAGCGCGTGCGCATATATGCATACGTACGCGTGCTTGAGTGTGAGATGGTGTAAGGGGTGCGTTTTTACGTGTGTTTGCGTACGTGACTTTATTGTACGTTTTGTGCGTGTGTTTGTATGTAAGCTATAACAACCCTTAACAAAATGAGCTTATAGTAATTATTTAAAGATGCACACATACTCTCCCATCTCAACTCACCTCAATATCTTAATTTTCCCCATGGCTGGACATATTCATAATATATCCAAATATTGATAGACATAGTACATAAATAATATTATATACAATAATAGTACAGTTTAAAATTATAGCATATTGGTGTCAAAATATTTATATAGGTAGGATATAGCTGTATACATGTATAAGTATAAATAAAAAAGCTTATATTCTACATGCAAATGAAATAAGTCTGTTTGACTTCCATGATAGTAAGGTCGTATGTGATCTGACGCTTTTTTATTAGACAAAATTGATCTTGTTATACATGTTTATGCATGGATTTTGGATAAGCATGTCACTTTAACTATAGTTAATTTATAATCAGTGCTTTAATGATTTAATAATGTAAACTAGTCGGAATTCAACAGAAGAAATCAATGTTGAATTATTAATTTAACTAAAATTAACAACAACTGTTATATGTTATTGATCAGTGGTTTATTCTAAACTAAGCTCTTATTAGCGTAAGTAATAGTTCGATTAACGTCATGCTAAACGTTTTATAACAATACGTAATGAAAAAGAACAGGTATAGGGGTTAGATTATTTGATATTGCGCAAAAACGAAGTCGGTGAGGTACCCTTTTCTTGATGTCAGGCGATTTGTAATAAAACATTGAATACATGTATTTAAAAAAATCAAAAATTAAACGAGCAGTTTTTTTCAAGAATTAAAGAAAGGCGCACTTTTTTCAGCGAAACACGACGCCGTTTTTCCTGCGAAAAATGACGTTAAAGACGAATTTTAAATAAATAACGTAAAACAAGAGAACGAAAAATATATGTGCGTGAACGTTTTCACAAGACGCACTTGAGGTTTAAATTTCTTAGCAGTAAACGAAAAATTGGTGAAACTATCTGTTATAGTAGCTGGAACGCAAAAATATGAGAGACATCTCAAAATTGACGTCAGTGGTATATTTTGAGGAGTCATAGTTTCAAAACTGTTCCGAATATTGAAAATGTAAAAACAGTTCCTAATTGTGCATATGCTCTTCTATTCGTATACCAATTTTCAGACAGTAACTCGAAAAAAAAATCATAGTCGCGTTCCACCTTATGTCATGCTCATAAATATTCATTGTAAACTAAAATATAACCATGATGACTAAATTACAAAGTGGCATTCTCTTGAAGAAGTTATATTTATGACAAAAAGAATCTGGCTTTAATTTCCTGAAAATTATATGCCTTGTTAAGACGTGTTAATGCAGACCGTAACAGTCAAATATGGTTAAAGTGAATGCATGTCTTTTCGCTATAACACGAAATGGTACGGTTGCCGATTATAGCAATTACATAGCGGTTTGTTTTCGGAATGGAAAATGGAAAAACCCCGTCACGCAAAAACGCGTCAAAAAGAAGGCGAACAGGCCCAAAAAAGATTGCGGGAGCACGTCATATTGATGTTGCGGCTATACGCGTTCGCCGATGTACAAGTCGCTATGTTTGCGCTTTATTTGGTGTCTATCCTTGGTGTCGCACCGCAGGATTTCGCGTGGCCGATTTTCAAATGGTTTGTTTTGGAGGATGCCTTTGCGGGGTGATTTGTTTTCGTGAATTGAATATTCGCGTTGCACCTTTATGCGTGCCGCGGTTACGCCCGCCGGATTGTTCAATATAAGATAAGGTTCCAACAGCAACAACTAACACCGACTCTACTACAACTGCCAGGCGGCTTTTTGAATTTTAAATACAGTAAGGTTAAAAAATCAAAATCTTAGACTTCTACAACTACTTTTACTGCTTCCACTGCTGACACTTTTACTACTTGCTTTAAATGGGCAACAAACACGTTTATTGAAAATGTTTTATGTTACTAGCATAAGTCATGCCTTAAAACAATACAATGATCATACATAACAGTACAATGATACAATGGCAACTACAGTGACAAGCCGGGCTTGTTTAACAATTATCCCTTATAAATGAACAAAGACAAACATTCAAGGTTATTCTGACTCGGAATAGTTTTAATGTAGCATCATTATTTAATGTCATACTTCTACCAGACTGTTTCGATTATCGTGCAATGAATAAACAGCTTAAATCCTAAAGAACATTATCAGGAAATGAAATAATTCATCATTTAGAAAATTAACGATTCAATCATTATGGTATAATCGTGAGGTCGATCGTAGGTAGTATAGTTTGAAGAACAAGCTATTTTAACTATAACAACAGTTACTTATTATGATTGTGACGCAGCGTAATTTTTTTTTTAAATTATCATTAGGAGTAAACATTATGAACGGATAAAATGAACATGCGTTACATTTTGTTATATTTTTATTCCAATATTACTACAATAAACAAACTGCACAATGAGATTATTATTAAAAACACATATTTTATATCCTTTCAAATCACATATTAAAGCTGCACTCTCACAGATTGAACGTTTTTTGACAACTTTTTATTTTTTGTCTTGGAACGAGCCATTTTTTGCGAAAATCCATGGAAACCAGTTATATAAGACTGCTGTCTGCCTGAAATTGGTGAGTTAAGAATCATTATTATATAAATTTCCTTTTTAGAATTCATCGTTAGCAAATACTTTTTCCCCCGAAAAGCAACAACATGTTATTGAACATTTGTTTTTGTTGTTTCATCTGGGCTATACTCTGGAGTTAACCGACTTTTTTCGGAATATGTGCAAAAACTGCCTAAGTCGTGCGAAATTAGTCGGAAATTCACAAACAAATAATGGACTGTCATTCTTAACATTCTACATCTGTCTGCATAGATTGCTTTTGGCTGCCACACGCAATGGGCACTTAACCGACTAGATGTTTCTCATCACGTCAAAACTGCAGGTTACTACAATAATACAATGGAAACTAGGGACATGCCCATTATGGGCAACCACGCTATCACTGCATTCCGGTATGAGTATCACCAAACTTAACAATGTTATTAAAAATTGATAATATGCTACAAACATGATACATAAACACATCTTTGTAAAGATTTAGGACTAATTTCGCATCAATTTGTATGCTCTTGATTCACATGTATGGATTTTGTTTATTAATTATTAGCCGGGATAAAACATCAATAATATCAAAGGTTTTGTCTGAATACGCTTATTGTTATCCACTGACTCCTACTCTATCATTTTTAACCATTTTGATTAAAACAGATAATAAAACCTTTTCTGTGATTCTGGACTAACCACCACGTTTTGCTAATGTTTTCCGACAGTTATTAGTCAGTTACACGTTGGCGATAGAGCGTTCAAGAGCATTTATTATTGTAGGGAAAATCTGCTATGGACGAGATATATACAGTTTCTGGTGTTTTCAAACTGGTCTTAGTATTTTTTGCGTTACGCTTAAAACTGATTTCCGGAAGTACGCTTTATTAAGGGCGTTTTTGTTGATACCAAACCAGTTTCAGTTTTGGTTTGAAAGGTTTCAGCAGTTACGAAACCGGTTTTGATAGTTTTGCTTGAAGTAACAAATGCATGGTTTTGTGTACATTTTCAACAATATGGCGGAGCTACCGTAGCTACTGACCTACACAATTAGTAATGTTACTCTTTTCATTTAGCTCATTTGCCCAGTGTAAGGTATTGTTTTAAAAAAGATTGAGTTTCAGCAAACGAAGTTGATCACTATCCGCCATGTTGATTTCGAAGTAAACTAGTTTTCGGATGGAACGAACCGATGAAACCGCCTCCGGTAGGGGTTTCGATAGTTTCAAAAACCGGTTTCGGTTTTCGTTAATAAACGATTGAAACTGGTTTTGGTTTTAGTTGAAACTGTTACAACAAATACACAGTTCGTGAAACCGATATAAAACCTAAACCAGTTTATAACCAACAAAAACGCACTAAGAGTGGTTTCGCCGTTCACATTTGTTTTGAGTAAATGATATAGTAGATAACTCGGAAAGAGGTGACATAATAATAAACATCTTCATTGACAGTGGCAATCTACCGAAAAAAGTCGGTGAACATGCAAGGTTTTTTTCTGAGTACGCGTGTTGTAATATGTTGACTCTGAGTTGAAAACGACAACAACAACAAACGGCAATATTCATCTAAAAGTAAGCCCCTTTCCCATATATAAACTTACATTTAATACAAACCTTTTGATATTTGCTAATGCCTTACATCAGTTATTTGCCAGTGACACTTTGGCGTTATATCGTTTAAGGGCATTCATTTTTGTAACGATAACCAGCCATGGACAAAATATGTAGAGTTTCTTGTGTTTTTCGAACTTTCATTTAATTCGCTACGCTTGGAAAAGATTTAATTGAGAACACTAAATAAAGAGTGGTTTCGCCGCTCACATTTGTATTGAATAAATGATATATCAGAAAGAGGGGACATGTCGACAAAAATCTTTATTAGCAACAAAAATCTACCGAAAAAGTCGGTGAACAAATTGAAATTTGCCTCATGAACATAAACAATTTCGGTATATTTCTGTGACGATTCCAAGATAGTCTTACGTTTAGTAATAATAAAAAAATATCCAGTGTAACGTAGTGGAAATAAACTGTGATATAACTAAGAGGACTGAATTACGAAGTGGCACTCTCTTTTGGAAGTTATATTTAGAAGAAGGCAGAATCTGGCTTTTATTGCCTGAAAATGATTTGTTTAGACGTGTTAATTCAGGCCGTAACAGTTAAATATGGGTTGTTTTCGGAATGAAAAAGCAAAAACCCTCAACGCAAAAATGCGTCAAACAGAAGGCGAAAAGGCGCCAAAAGGTTGCGAAAGCACGTGCTAATGATGTTGCGGCTATACGCGTTTGCTGATTAACAAGTCGCTATGTTTTCCCTCTATTAGGTGCCTTTTCTTGTTTTCGCATGGCAGGTTTTCGCGTGACAGGTTTCCAAATTGTGGGTTTTGGAGGACGCCTTTGTTGGGTGATTTGTTTTCGTGAATTTGAGTATTCGCATGGCGCCTTTAAGTCATAAATCACCAACCTTAAATGGGCAACAAACAGGTTGGCACGCAACTAGACTACGTCATGCCTTAAATAGTACAATGATAATATGAAAACTACATTGACCAGGAGGGCTTGTTTAACCTTTCTGCGCCTGGTGAAAGGAACAAGAATAAAACACATTATTCTAAGTCTTCATAGTTCAAGAAACATTATTACTTCCACCAGACTGTTTTGATTATCGTTTAAAGAATAAAGAAATCAAACCCTAAAAAAACATTATGGGAAGATTGATATATTTTATCATGTAGACATTCAACGACTAAATATGGTATAATCATGATGTCGGGCGTAGTTGACTGATTATGGAAAGAACAGAACTTTTTTTATTAAAATGATTTGTATTGTCATTTCCGTTTCTTGGATTATATTATTAACACAACATACCAATCATTTACCTGTTATGTTTCTCACACGGCGTTTTATTTCATTTTAATTTTTTTATTTTGAATAAACTCAAAACTAATATTAACGGCTGAAATGAATACAGAGTTACATTTTGTTGAGATAATGAATAAGAAAAAAAAACTCTGTTTTTCTTCCTTTTAACAAAGCAATGAAAGTACCGGAAAACACATATATATTTGTTCAAACGCAAAAGTAGAAACAAAAAACACACATTTAGATTTCTAAGTTAGTTGTCGAGATGGCTTGCCAAATTGAAAGAAATACAAAAATAGCAACTTACATTTAATAACAAACTGCTCTTGAATACGGAAAAGATCAAATTGTACTCTTAACACAGAAATGGTTCATTTCTATCTCATACATACGTTTTTCAATCAGCATCTTGCCAATGATTTTCATATCTAACTGTAGCGTACTTGTTCTGCAGAAATTAAAGGTAACGAAAGGACATACCATACCTGCCGATCAATTAAAGGCATCGAAAGGATACTACACCTGTCGGTCAGTTATAGGCAACGAAAGGACATACCATACCTGTCGATCAGTTAAAGGCACCGAAAGGATACCACACCTGTCGGTCAGTTATAGGCAACGAAAGGACATACCATACCGGCCGGTCAGTTATAGGCAACGAAAGGACATACAATACTTGCCAGTCAGTTATAGGCAACAGAAGGACATACCATACCTGCCGGTCAGTTATAGGCAACGTATGGACATACAATGCCTGCCGGTCAGTTAAAGGCAACGAAAGGACATACCATACCTGCCTGTCAGTTAAAGGCCACGAAAGGACATACCATACCGGCCGGTCAGTAATAGGCAACGAATGGACATACCATTCCTGCCGGTCAGTTATAGGCAACGAAAGGACATACCATACTTTCCGGTCAGTTATAGGCAACAAAAGGACATACTATACATGCCGGTCAGTTATAGGCAAGTCAGATGAACCCCTTTTCTAATGTTGTTTTGTGATGGTATTTACTGTATAAATTCTTAAAAAGGTGTTTGTTCTAGGGTTGAGCCTACAAATATATAATCTTAGTTGAATTTTATAAGACCTATGAATATTTTTGGATCACAAAATTTGGTCCATAAATTGTTGTTTATATTTGTTAAGAATATATCATGTTTTATGAAGGTATATTTATGATAATCGACGCGAGTGGAACATTTACAGCAATTTCAAATTTCAGCCAATTTCTTCATTGTATTTTACAACAAATGTAACCTGTGCCTTTATTAAGTCTGATCCATTTCCGCTTGCTACTTTTGAGAAAAAAATCTTTATTTGCCTTTGATTACCTTCAGCTGATTTGGCATTCTATAACACACAACTGCGAATTGAAAAGTATCCAGATGTCTAAAGTATAAAGCACTTTTAACTTATTTAAAATTCCAATGTCTTTAATATTGTAAACATAGGATAGCGTTAAATTGAAAGAATTTCTGTTTTATTAATTTGCGAAACGCTCGTGTTAATGTAAAAATAAAAGGAACCTTTTATCTCGATTATAATTTCTAGGAAACGTTCGAAAGAAGGACATTAAACACATCACATTTGATTCAAATCGGATTTTAGACTTTTAAGTAGGAAATAATTCGCAATTTAAACAAATTTCGAACAATTACTGCATCAGAACGCTTTTGCAATTCGCTGCATTTGCATAATTGATATCTAGGAAGATTTGTTCTCGCAAAAATAGAGAAATTAGTATAATTGTTTTATGTAATTGAGAGCGGATTTTTCGAAAATTGCATTGTTTTGCCATTGCTATGAGAGAGCAAACTAGATCTTCTATGATTTTGGCATGTGTTCAGGACCCTGTATTTTTGCTTTGCATAATCGAATACATTTAATGTCAATAATCTAATGTAAAGATTCAAGATTCTATATTTTAATCCTAGACAAACAGGAAAATGAAACAGATACATCAGTTATTTCGATTTTTTTGAACTCCCATGCATCGACTTACTAAGGTTACCGTATTGCACCAGTCAATTGTAACCACGCCCCCAGTTCCGGGGGTATACTGGGGATAGCCGGGGAAATGGGCCGTGTTTTTACCTTCTAGGTGGCGCCGCAGAGCCGGGTGAATGCGGTGGTTTTTCCCTGCGGCAAAGATAGTGGGGAATGGGCCTTACCAAGGGTCCCTGGGGTGCGGGGGCATTTGATGGGGATGTAACCATCAGTTCGTCCCCGCAGGGCGGAGATTTTACCCGGGCTTGGCTGGACCGAAAGTCAAAGTCCCCGCTATTCCCCGGATCGGGGGGGGGGGCGTGGTTACAATTGACTGGTGCATAATCAATACACGAAATGTAATATTTTTGTTTTCCGGAAATGATGCTCACTGTTATGATGTTTTTTCCAGACACTCATAATTGATGCTGTTATCATGTTTGTAATCAGGAAATAGTTTATTCGGTGGTGCTAAAAATGTGACTTCTTGAGATTTGCTATTGCCTTTGAATCCCCTGACCTGGCAAGGCTTTTAGTCCAGTTGACCAGGTAACAAACATTGCCGATATTATATTCCAGTAACATTGTTTTAGCACCACTAGATGTCGGACTACAACGAAATGCTTCCAGGTCGTTGTATCCCATTGTAATTCTTAAAAACGATGTGTCCCCCTACTTAAGTAGCATTTTATTATGTGTACATTGCATTCTTGTTTGTATTTTGAAGTTTTTACATGATTAATATCATATATGAAGACGTTAATGTTGTTTTGAATGCTATATTGGAGGACTTCTTTCTTAGATGGATGGTTTCAGAGATTGACCCTAGAGATGCGGCCATGATTGTGTTACATGGACGTTATAGATAGTGACTGAAAACAAGTGATGATAGCAAAAAAAAAAACGGATTGGTCTTGACATGGTTTTCTTGTGTTAGTTAAAGAGACAAAGTATTCATAATAAGTAAAACAAAAGTGTTAAAGCTAAAGTATTTTATAGAAATTCATAATAAGTGGTAAACATGAGTCCTTTTACATATAAAAAGAACAGATTATCGTTGTAGGCCGTCACCACTGGGCAGTAATGTGAAGTCTTGATTTACGTACATCATTTTAACCACATATAACGTTTCCTCAATAAATTGTCAAAATACGCTCTCCATATTTTATCAAGGTAACAGTTTCACCAAATAAAATTGCATTAAGTTAATCATGTGGCGTGAAGCGTCTATACCCTATCCTGTTGCGTAATCCCAGTTGATACATAGTCATTTCGTTCTTTGCGTATAGGATGGACATTAATTGCAATCGATGCAGGGAAGTTCAACCTTACGCTGTAACTTCCCCGTACTGAAAGTCGCGTCACCATTGGTATTTTAACGCAAGCTTAGAATGACGAAATTAAGTGAAAAAGTGCATTTTTTATACGGGAGTGTAGCATGTTTATTTACGTTAAACAAATATGTATAAGCATTAAACCAACGACAATCTATGGTAATAATGCAGGGCAAGATGCAGTACCAATACTCCTGTTTTATCTTATGAAATACAATGCTGATAAATAACACAAATAGTAAAGCGTTTATGTGCACGCGTAGTTGTAAAAACAGTTTAATTAAATTAAATGAAATCAACCGTATCATATATATTTCAGATGTTTTTGATGGACTTTCGAGGTCTTTGAAAAAAACCGAATACCATATAAGCCGGCACTTGGGGTGTTAATATTTTTACACACTAATCATAACCGTCTATGAACAATCAATCAAACCGAAACTAGTTTATCAAACATTGGATTCTGTCTGTGCTTGAAACATTCGCTCTTGTATGTGCTTCAAACATTGGATTTTGTCCGTGCTTGAAACATTTGCTTTTGTATGTGATTCAAACATTGGATTCTGTCTGTGCTTGAAACATTCGCTTTTGTATGTGCTTCAAACATTGGATTCTGTACGTGCTTCAAACAATCGCTTTTGCATGTGCTTCAAACATTGGATTTTGTCCGTGCTTGAAACATTCGCTTTTGTATGTGCTTCAAACATTGGATTCTGTCCGTGCTTCAAACATTCGCTTTTGCATGTGCTTAAAACATTGAATTATATCCGTGCTTCAAGCTTTCGCTTTTGTATGTGCTTCAAACATTCACTTTTGTATGTGCTTCAAACAATCGCCTTTGTATGTGCTTCAAACATTCCCTTTTGTCTGTGCTTCAGACATTGGCCTCTGCCCGTGCTTCAAACATTGAATTCTGTCCGTGCTTCAGACATTGGCCTCTGCCCGTGCTCCAAACATTCGCTTTTGTATGTGCTTCAAACATTGGCATCTATCCGTGCTCAAAACATTGGCTTCTAACTGTGCTTCAATCACTGGCTTTTTGGCGTGCTTCAAACATTTGCTTTTGTATGTGATTCAAACATTGAATTCTGTCTGTGCTTGAAACATTCGCTTTTGTATGTGCTTCAAACATTGGATTCCGTACGTGCTTCAAACAATCGCCTTTGTATGTGCTTCAAACATTCCCTTTTGTCTGTGCTTCAGACATTGGCCTCTGCCCGTGCTTCAAACATTGAATTCGTCCGTGCTTCAGACATTGGCCTCTGCCCGTGCTCCAAACATTCGCTTTTGTATGTGATTCAAACATTGGCATCTATCCGTGCTCAAAACATTGGCTTCTAACTGTGCTTCAATCACTGGCTTTTTGTCCGTGCTTCAAACATTTGCTTTTGTATGTGATTCAAACATTGGATTCTGTCTGTGCTTGAAACATTCGCTTTTGTATGTGCTTCAAACATTGGATTCTGTACGTGCTTCAAACATTCGCTTTTGCATGTGCTTCAAACATTGGATTTTGTCCGTGTTTGAAACATTTGCTTTTGTATGTGCTTCAAATATTGGATTCTGTTCGTGCTTGAAACATTCGCTTTTGTATGTGCTTCAAACATTGGATTCTGTCCGTGCTTCAAACATTCTCTTTTGCATGTGCTTAAAACATTGGATTATAACCGTGCTTCAAGCTTTCGCTTTTGTATGTGCTTCAAACATTCGCTTTTGTATGTGCTTCAAACAATCGCCTTTGTATGTGCTTCAAACATTCCCTTTTGTCTGTGCTTCAGACATTGGCATCTATCCGTGCTCAAAACATTGGCTTCTAACTGTGCTTCAATCACTGGCTTTTTGTCCGTGCTTCAAACATTTGATTCAGTCTGTGCTTTAGTCACTGGCTTGTATCCGTGCTTCAAAAATTGGCATCTACCCGTCCTCAAAACATTGGCTTCTAACTGTGCTTCAATCACTGGCTTTTTGTCCGTGCCTCAAACATTTGATTCAGTGTGGGCTTCAATCACTGGCTTGTATCCATGCTTCAAATATTGACTTCTGTTTGTTCTTAACAATGACCTCTGATTGTTTTTTCGCATGATATGTCTTCAAGGTTATAAAACGCGCTACGTACAATTAAAATGAATTACATATGCAATCCTTTACACTGTATGAAAACGTAGTACGGACACGGTAGACATAATAAAATGTTGCATGTAGGGATTATATTGACACAAAATCAAGAACTCAATTATATAAATCACAGACCGAATGTCAGTCAGTCTCCGGCATAATTGTCAAGGTATGGAATATTTCATAAATTTCCAAAAGGCATTACACCTTCAAAATAACTATATGAGCTAGGTAAATACAAATGATCTAATTACCAACTTGTCTGTATCAGGTTACCTAGAGCCTTTAATTTAACTTAATTAATTTTACATTTGTGAAAAAAGTTATATGAACTTATTCTATGTCACATTTGTTGGTGTTGGCACTATGTTGCTCGAGAGTGTGCCCTTGTGATGTTGGGGAAGCTAGAGAACTCGGAGAAAACCCCCTTGTCCGGCTTGGTGACCCCCAACAAAACTAACATGCGCTGAGGCCGGGAATTAATTGAACACATGTCGCCTTTGTTTGAAGCTAGTGGGCTCACTGGAAAATTCGTACCTTCATCCAATTCAAACAGTAAATATGAACATAACTTTGCATTTTATTGTTCTGGTACATGTATATTAAATTGTGTTTCTGAACAGTAAATGTAAATTACACAGGTATTTCCTTGCATTTCCTTGTTGTCTATTTATGCAGAATGAAGCTGAGCTCATAATGACAAGGTATTCGATAAGAATGTGACCACTATGCTTCATGCCGTAGAAAAGATAAATGCGAGCGCGGGAGACTTTTACTGATGTCGTGCATTACTTGTTGCCAACACCAACCAAATATGCTCTTCAACAACTACAACAACCGACTAACAGGTAATTTAAATTTTTGAATAGCCAGATCCAAATCATCCCAAACACAATTACCCTCAACATTTCCAGAGCTACACTATTGTATCTGCTATATTCTTTCAGTTTGTCACTGCCAGGTCATACTTTGAACATCAGCCACCAGTTATGTTTCTAGCTAATTATCCGACACCACGAACGCGTTGAGGTCGGGACCGGTCTTGTCGTTTAGGTATCTCGATCCCCTACGTAAGACGACCATCGGCGCGTCTCTGACGTATCTGGGTCAACGTTTGCATTCGTGTACAAAATTTTCCTAGATGGTCAAAATACTGTACAATGCAGAACATTGTATCTAACATAGCTCGGCATCCCTGCACCTGCAGAAGTTGGGACCAATTTTGTTGTTTAGGATTCTCAAATACCTACATAAAGCTACCTTCGGTGTGCCTCGGACGTTATTCGGTCACCTGTTTCTAAGGCCGCAAAGTGGGTCTAAAACGTTTTTTTTCAGCGGTTTCTTCTATACCGTACAATGAGAATTTAATGTCAAAGATATCTCAGAACCACAAATGCGGGGAGGTCGGGACTGGTCTTGTCGTTAAGGTACCTCAATTCCATACGTAAAGCGACCGTCGGTGCATCTCTGACGTGTCTGTGGCATCGTTTCTATTCGCGTACAATGCGGTACCTTGTGTCGAAGATAGCTCAACAACCCTGCACGTGCAGAAGTAAGGATAAGTTTTGTTGTCTAGGGATCTCTAATACCTACTTAACGCAATCTTCGGTGTGCCTGGGACTTATTCAGTCAGGGGTTTCCAAGGCCGCAAAATGTGTCTTAAACGTTATTTTTCAGCGGTTTCTGCCATACCTTATAATGGGAAGTTTATGCCGAATATATCTCAGGAACAAAGAATGTAAGGAGGTCGAAACCGGTCCTGTCGTTTAGGTTTCTCGATTCCTTACGTAACACGATTGTCGGCGCATATCTGACGTACCTGCGTCATCGTTTTCATTCGCGTACAAGTTTCTCCTATACGGTCAAAATGGCGCCAAAATATATTTCTAAATGTTGTTATATAAATTGAACTACACTGTGGTTGTAGAGGCACTGGTCTATCACAGTGGTTTATGTGTTTGCCTATTGTGTAGGTTGATTTTACACTTCATCCATTGAATATCACTGGAAAGCAATTACAACATTTTGAAATAATTTTTTATAGGTATGCACTACTTTCTTTCGTGTTTTCATTGTTTTATTCTTATAAAAGACAAGCATTTCAGTCGTTGTAATAGCCTTTGCGTAATTGTTCCAAATGTCTATGCCCTCCCCCATTGCTCATGTCGGTCGGTCCGTCGGTAGACCAAAGTTTGTCCATTTGATAATTCGACAATTCCTGGACCTTAAGTGATCAAACTTGACATATCGGTTGGGTCGGACCAGCAGATGACCCCTTTTGGTTTTAGGGGTCATCCGGTCAAAGTCAAGGTCACAGTTTACTTTAACGGAAATGGGTTGTCAAATGTTTCCGAGTGATGACTCCATCCTTTGTCAATAAACTTAACATGGAGGCTGGTCCTGACCAGTACAAGAACCCTATTGAATAATTGTGTTATTGTATCATAGGTAAGGTCACAGTGATCTTGAATACTGAAAGGTTGTCCGAGTGTTAACCTGACAATGCATGCACCCATGGCGTTCAAATTTTACTTGGAGGTTGAGCCTGACCAGTAGATAACACCTTTTGATTGTTGGGGTCATGGGGTCAAAGGTCAAGGTGACAATGACATTAATAACAAACCGCTTGTCTGTGTGATAACTCGACATTCCCTGCACCCATGGCTCTCAAACTTGACATTTGATTTTGGGGTGACCAGTAGATGACGATTATGAATTTTAAGGGTATAGAGTCAAAGGTCGAGGTCACAACTCATATTGGTAATTAAATTAAAGCCATGTTTACTTATTCCCTGCTGCTAAGAGGGTACATGTTTATCTGAGAATATCTTTCAGCATTTGAACATGATTGAAAACCGTACCTTCTATTGCGGCACTTTGAATGGTCATAATCTTAAAACAGGTTCAAAGGCATCCAATGGCAATGACAACACAGCTGTCATTTCGGTCCATGCATGTTTTTTTCAATTATACGAATAGTCTAGACAACATGGCGCTCAGTGGGAGCATAATGTTTGACAAACATCTCTTGTTAACATTGCCATACAAAATCCACCGTTCCTTCAAAACAAACAGACTCGTCCAAGTCACTATCTTTCTAGCACATAACTTCATTTAAACTACCAGTTGTTGCATAACAGCTGCCAGCTTTAAGCAGTATCGTCCCTCCGCACTTTCAGTGCTTTGATGAAATTGAGGAAGGAAGAAAAGACATAATGACAACTTAAAACTTTCAAGTTTATTTTCCCCTCTTACATGGACTAACCTGAAATTCAGTTAATCAACGCCATCCATGAGCACAATTCCTTTTTACGAAAGCACTTAATGTGATTTCATGAGTTGCGCTGTACATCAATATATTATAAGGCTTCGTAACTCACATCCCACGTTTTTGTCACAAATCGTTCGTAATCCTGGTTGTTTCAAGAACGCTTTGTGTAAGAAAATGTCCATTAAAATTGGCCGCACAGAAGACGGGAAATAAATGTTAGTATCATCTTTGAATATAAATTGAGCATTGCCTTGGGTCCATATCATCAACTATCAGAAATTATACAAATACATTTTCCTTTCAAAGAATGGAATTTACGCTCAAAAACAAACTGTGCCAATACATTTCACGTCGGGAGATGGAAAAAAACACATCAAACGTTATGAGTTCACTCCCATATATTGTGTTAAACATAATGACCCAGATATTAAAAACGGTTGTGTAAAAATGACAATGATAATGCCGAGCAGACAATGATAATAAAGAACAGGCAATGATAATAAAGAACAGGCAATGGTAATCAAGAACAGAACATGATAATGGGGAACAGACACTGGTAATGAAGAGCAGACAATGATGATGGCGAACAGACAATGATAATGGCGAACAGACAATGATAATGATAAACAGTCAATGATGGTGGTAAACAGACAATGATAATTGCGAACAGACAATGATAATGATAAACAGTCAATGATAATGATAAACAGTCAATGATAATGATAAACAGACAATGATAATAAAGAACTAACAATGAAAATGGCGAACAGACAATGATAATGGCGAACAGACAATGATAATGATAAACAGTCAATGCTAATGATAAACAGACAATGATAAAGGCGAAAATGAAGAAGAGCTTATGAAGAAGAGACGATGATATTGACAAACAGACAATGATAATGAAGAACAGACAATAATAATGACAAATAAACGAGAATTTGACGCACATACAATGAAAATGAAGAACAGACAAAAACAATGATACAAATACAATACTAATGGCGATCAGAAAATGGTAATCACAAACAGACAAAGATTATGTCAAACAGACAATGATAGTGGCAAACAGACAAAGATCATAACAAACAGACAATGATAATAACAAACATACAATGACAACGAAGAACAGACAATGATAGTGACAAACAGACAATGATAATAACAAACATACAATGATAATAAAGAACAGACAATGATAGTGACAAACAGACAATGATAGTGCCAAACAGACAATGATAGTGGCAAACAGACAAAGACCATAACAAACAGACAATGATAATAAAAAACAGACAATGATGATGGAGAACATGCATCATCCTGTTGTTATGAATCTCGAACAGTAAATTTTTAGTTGTCAATATTATATAACACTGCTGTCATGAAAACACTTAAAGTTTAATTATAGCTTTTGAACAGATAAAAAACATATGACATTGCTCCAATCGAACGCACGGACGTAGCTCTTGTTAGTAAATGTATAACGTCTGTTGTTCTGCAACGAGTTTTGCGGATTACAATAAAAATTGCTATATTGCCGAGCAAACTTCAGCAGCAGGTGATGATGTTGACCATAAAGTGTACATACTTGGTGCGTTGTATTCTCTGGAAACAATGCTGTTATTGGCTGAAGCATTTATTGTTAATGTAGGTGCAGTTAACGGAACAAACGAGAACAGAAACATAATTGATAAGCTGAAACATATACAGTTTACCGTTGTAACGATAACATAAACGTATGGCATGTAAATAAAAAGGAAATCCAAAGGTGCAATATCAATATTTAATAAAGATAAAATAAAAATGAAATATAAATATACGCAATATCATGCTACTTTCCTAGACATGAAGTGTCTCAGAGCTTAATAGTTTTATCAAATAAACATACTTAAGTAGGTAGTAAAAAACAAATTTATAAAATTTAGTAATGTATCATTCCATTGCGTTAATGGATTGTGAACAAATCAGAACAAAGTGATATTTTCAATATAAATTTAGTACAAACAAGAAATATACATTCATTACTTTCAACATTTACATATCTAACTCTTTCAAAAGTTAACATGTGTGAAGATATTCTAAGCAAAGCTATATTCCTTTTTAGTTATACATTTATATATTTATATGAGATTACATATGTGCCCAATATATAGTTAATTATACATTCGTACTTGTAATAAAATAAGGTATTCGGTGCATAACCCTTTGAACATAAACAGTATCATTGTGTGATCAATTAAATTATTATAATCTCCTCAGATATATCAACGTTAAATGACATTTACATTATAAAAAAACAGTTAACGATGCAGACACTTGCATCCAACGAAATTGATGTTTAGTGAAATAAACGTTTTTATTCAACTACTTTTATGCAGAGTAATATTGTTAAAGCACACATAAGTAATACATAAGAATATTTGAGGTTTATATTTAACCGGAAACAAGGTTTAGCAAGTGATAAACATATATACATACATGTAATAAGAAGGGTTAAAAGGCTGTCATCAATCTGAAATTTGCAAAGGCAAAACCCCATTAAAGATCAGCACAAGCATTAATCTCAGGGAGCTGGGATGAACAAACGAGGTCGCGAATATAGTGTTTAAATCAGGAAAAGTTTTTCGAGAAGTCATTTTGTCTCTGTTTTCTAGCGCTATTTGATTTATCGGGGCTTAAAAAGAAAAAAGTCGTAGCAAAATACCTCGAACATCGTCTGCTTATGACAATCATTAGATATACATGTGATGATGTGAAAGAATTTTCTGTAAATTGTAAAAAATCCAAATATTTTCTATTTTGATTATGTAAAAATGTAAGTTTCTCTTTTAGCGCGCATGTTATTTCAAGTACAACTTTAGGCTTAAGCCATTTACGTGCCATTAAATAATCATTGAATCGGATAAGCTGCTTACCAAAATAACACAAACAAATTGGATGAAAAGTTAAAATTCTCAAAATCGTTTGATTAATTGTGAGGTTTCATCAGCTTAAACTAGAAAACGTATGTAACAACGATGCAGCATATTCGTTGTGGCGATCAACTCATTAAAAGTCAGTTATGCTCAGGTTTTTTTATCGAAATCATTCGTTCCAATTTAACAAATTAAGGTTCAATTAAGATAATGGTGTCATGTTTAGATTATCATACGCTGAAGCGTCCAGGATATATTAGCGCCAACATCAAAATAAATAGGATTTCGACAGCAAATGATGGGGTTCAGCTACCTATCGGCCTAGATGTTGGCCTACTGTAAATGAAAGAGATCAGGTATCACCCGATCTATATGCTGGCAGATTGTAAATAAAAGAGATCAGGCACAACCCGTCCAAGATGTTGGCAGATTTTAAATGAAAGAGATCAGGCTACACCCGGCCTAGATATTGGCAGACTGAATAAAGCAGATTATGCCCTTCTAATCCTAGACGGTGTCACGAAGGGGATCAATACGTACCGGCCTAGATGCTGGCAAATCGTTAATTAAGGAGAGCATGTACCACCTGATCTTTATACTGGCAGTTTGTAAATGAAGGAGATCAGGCACCAACAGGCCTAGATGTTGGCAGACTGTAAATGAAGGAGATCAGGCACCAACCGGCCTAGATGTTGGCAGTCTGTAAATGAAGGAGATCAGGCACCAACCGGCCTAGATGTTGGCAGACTGTAAATGAAGGAAATCAGATACCTACCAGCCTATATGCTGGCAGATTGTTAATTAAGGAGATAAGGCACCGCCCGTCCTATATGCTGGCAGATTGTAAATGAAGGAGATCAGGCACCGCCCGTCCTATATGCTGGCAGATTGTAAACGAAGGAGATAAGGCACCGCTCGTCATATATGCTGGCAGATTGTAAATGAAGAAAATAAGGCACCGCCCGTCCTATATGCTGGCAAACTATAAATGAAGAAGATCAGGCACCACCCGGCCTGAATTCGTGCAGACTGTTAAAGAAACAGATTAGGCAGCACCTTGAATGTTGGCAGATCATGGACCACCCACCCTGAATGTTGACATATTGGACATTTTATTTCCTCCCTCGACTTATATTCTCACGTGAATATACGTTATATTGCTACACTATTTATAGAACGTGCCCTTTCTTCAATATTGAAATGTCAATAATTGTTGTTTTTTTCACATTCTTTTAACAATTTATGCAGGACAGCTTTTGGAGCTCAATCGACGAATTACGTGAAAACGGATTTAATCCTTGTAACCATCTTGATACTTGTGGTCACCAAGCCGGAGAAGGGGTTTTCTCCGGGTACCCCGGTTTCCCCCACAACACAAGATCACACTCTCGCGCAACATCGTACCAACGACAGTGATTAATATAAGTTGCAATAGCTTGCTTCACAATCGTTAAAAAATTAAATAAGTTTAAACTACACTAACCATTCTGATACATGCTATATCAACGTTCCTGTAAATGGTAAATTAAGGATAATGTTAACCTAATTTATCATTCAGAACGCTTTCGAAGGAAGGACATAAAACATACATACATGTGCTGTCAAACATATTTTTTTTTAAAATAGAACATTTTTCCGACTATTTACTGCATTATAACGCGGTTATGATTGTCTGGTTTTGCATATTAAATGATTACTAGGAAGTTTTTATTCTGAAATAAATACAAAAAATAAATAATTTTTAATGTAATTTCGGAAATTGTACTTTTTTGCATTTGATATTTAAAAGCTAAGTAGATCTCCAATTCATATCATGAATATAATAAAATTATGAACATTAAAGAAACAAACCCAATTGAAGATTCTGTTAAACGCACATTGAATAAGGCCAAACAGACAAAAAATGAACAAAACGAACAAGTCAATGAACTTGGCACATTTAACAAGCAATCGTCATTGATCAATATTTTGGTAACTTTAGTGGCACGGTAAGTTAAGACCATACTAAGTGTTCAATCCGGTGTTCGAGCGCTAAACGAAACAGTTGCCCCAACATGTATGTATAGATTCAATTATTTACCGAACTTAGCTATAAAAAGGGTAATAAAGCTTACAATCCGGAAATGATACACTTTGATCCGTAAGTCTCTCCAAACATTCATACTTATGGTATAGTTTTGTTTTTAAAAATACAATAACGGACATACAATCCTTTTATCATAACACATGTTACCACAATATAAGGATATATATTGTCCTCATTTGCACAGAAAATAGGTCCTTGATTTTCAAGTTTTCAAATTTCTTTGTTACGTAGGTCTCTCCAAACACCCATACTTGATACAATATATGTATTATTTTTTTTCTAAAATACAATAAAGGACATACAATCCTAATATTATTAAACATGTTGCCACAATTAAGGAATGTAAATTATTCTGTTTCATAGTTAATTAAACCTTGATTTTTTAGCATTCAAACCAGCAGAGTTTGTATTCAGTTTAACTGATCTTGTGATTTGAAAAATGCTTCTTGGAAGCCTTTGTTAGTCCAGATGACCTAGTAGCATACAATTATTACCTAATACTCACTGAGATTAACATTCTGAATAAGTGTTATTGAGACAGCTCG